>NC_142052.1:33876567-34043353 GCF_982192425.1 Myodes glareolus | reverse complement strand
AGAGCTACCATGGTCATGGCGTCTCTTCACAACAATAAAACCCTAACTAAGGTGGTTGTTATATTTATTGTTTATGAAGTGTATATATGTCCATTAAGACTTCAGTGTCTCCACATGAATTCTGAACCTCTGAAATAACCTGTTTTCCTTAAATGATATGAGTAGACCATGTGACTGAGGGTAAAGCCACCAGCGCCTTTGTCCTATGAAGAAAAGAGACTTTCTTATACAGGGTTTCTATTTCTGTGAAGAGAACATTATGACCACAGCCACTGTTATAAGGGAGAACATTTAGTTATGGTGGTGGCTTACAGTTCAGAGGTTCATGGAACATTACTCTAATTATTCTGTATCAATAAAAATTCAGGAGTTAGATATTGGGGTAAGAGCCTGAAAGATCAGAGAAGTAGAGAAGCCACGAGCTCTCCCTCTCTGCTCCGTTCCTTCCTCCAGAGAGCCAGCTCTCTCTCCACCAAGACCTGTGTGCTTAATTCTTGTTGTTTTGTAGCTGACCTTGCCCTCTGACTCCAAGCCAGTTTTATTTGTAAGACCATGATCAGAATATCATACAACAGGTTCATTCCAGTATCATCATGGTGGGACAAGGCTGTGTGCAGGTAGACATGGTGCTGGGAAGGTGCTGGGAATGTAGAGCGTTCTACATCTTGCAGACAACAGGAAGTGAACTGTCTCACCGAACATGACTTGAGCATATATGAGACCTCAAAGCCGGCCTCCACAGTGACACACTTCCTTCAACAAGGTCACACGTTCTAAGAGTGTCACTCCTTGTGGGGGCCATTTTCTATCAAACCACCACAGAACCGAAGTAGGAACTTCTTGTGGGTTTTGAGACACCCAGGTTAGGCTTCCTGTTTCAGACTCACCATAAGCCTCTTTTTATCTGGTCTGGATTTGAATTTTAATGGTCAACAATACTCCAAGAATTAATACTCTTTTATTGGAAATGTGCTTATACCACAAGACACACACACATCCACACGCTGTATGTAGAGCCTGCATATACACACATAACCTGGTTTGCCCTCCTCCCTGTCACTAGAGACTGAATCTCTCCATCCATTGGATGATTCAAATGCTAGGGAACTCTTCTTCCACCGAGCCTCAGTCTTCCTTATAGAAAAGGAGAGACTTTGCTTTATATGGATACCTTTGTGTTGTAGCAGGCTGCTTGTTCGTTTTCCCGGACACCCAGACTCCCGAAATCACCATACAGAAACTGTATTAATTAACTCACTATAGCAAATTCCTAGCAAGCTCTTTCATATTAAATTAACCCATTTCTATTATTTTATGTTTTACCACAAGGCCCGGCAAGGTTCCAGCTGGCAGATCGCATCTTTCCCCTCTGGTGGCTACATGGCAGTTCCCTGACTTCCCCTTCTTTCTCCCAGCATTCAGTTTAGTTTTCCCCACCTACCTCTAGTCTGCCCTGCCAGGCCCAAGACAAATTCTTTATTAACCAATTGTAGTCACAGTATACAGAGGGGAATCCCACATCATCTTTGTAAATCTTTCTTTTTGTAAGAAAAAATAATTTCATTTGGCAAAATTGTTGACATGATTTTTTTTTTGTAAAGTAGGGCAAACCCTATGACCCAAAACAAGTTGGGGTGCATCAGTGAAAAAGATGGTTCATGTCCACTATTTCAATATTTACTTATCATTATTCCAAGTCATGTTTTTATCATTTCAGATAATTAGCCAAATGCCAAAGCAATTATTAGATTGAGAAACGTTGTTGGCATCTGGTCAGACACCCTGAAGTACACACAAGGTTACATTGTTCAGGGTGAAGAAATAGTTCAATTAATTAAGTGTTGGAAGGTTTTCGTTTTTTGCTTGTTTTTTAACCTCCCTCGGGGGTCAGCGAGCCACTCGGCTGTCCTTTTCAGAACCTGAGATTTTTCAGCTCAGAAAGGTGAATTAGTTGCTGGTGAGAAACTAAGAGAAAGAATCGAAATGTATGAATGAATCACTTTGATATGAAAATTTTACATCACTATCAGAAGTTTCTGAAAATGTTAAACTGAGAATCCAAGAAGAAAAGACCAAGTCCGTGCTTGTCCAATCAAAGCAAGCTGCATTGGTGGCGGATGGCACCTGGGACTGGCCAGGGAGCTGCCTCGCCCTAAGTAGGAATTTCAGAAAGCAGCTGGTGCTGGCCTCTTGAAGTCCCTTTTAGAAGAGAGATAAGGTGTCCATAGGGGCGAGAGAGTTGGCTGTTGGAAAACCACAATGAAAGGGAAGGAACAAGAGAAAGAACAGACATCGTGGAGATGGGGTTGCAAGCGGTTTGCATCAGATCTAAGAAACAGAATCATTTTTTTCTTTTTCTTTCTTTCTTTCTTTTTTAAAATTTAACTTTATTTTATGTGCATTGATTTGAAGGCATCAGATCCCCTGGAACTAGAGTTACAGACAGTTGTGAGCTACCATGTGGGTGCTGGGACTTGAACCTGGCTCCTTCTAGAAGAGCAATCAGTGCTCTTAACTGCTGAGCCATCTCTTCAGCCCCCTTTTTTTCTTCCTTCCTTCCTTCCTTCCTTCCTTCCTTCCTTCCTTCCTTCCTTCCTTCCTTTCTTTCTTCCTTCCTTTCTCCTTCCCTCCCTCCCTTCTCTCTTTCTTCCTTCCTTTCTTTCTTTTTTTTGAGATAGGGTTTCTCTGTCCTGGCTCTCCTGGCACTAGCTCTATAGACCAGGTTGGCCTTGAACTCACAGTGATCCACCTGCCTCTGCCTCTTGAGCGCTGGTATCAATGGCTTGCGTCATCTTTGCCAGGGCAGGAACTTATTCTTAATTACAAAGAGAAACCTCATTTGGCAAGGACTTAACACAGAACAAACAGGGACTTACTCTTTAACTCCAAACAGAACCCTTCACCCGCACAGGACAAACAGGAACCTCTTCTTAATTGCAAATAGAAACCTTAACTTGCAAGGCTTAACATAAGACAAACAGGAACTTATTCTTAACTGTCTTAACAACAAATAGAATCTCTTAATCTGCACGGTGTATTTTTCCTGTGTGGTCTCCCATTAACTTGTAAGGTATATTGCTCCTGTTTTGGTCTCACACAAGCCTTATGGCAACGGTCTATGTCTAATTTCTAGCCTTATATATATTTATTTAAAAATCACCGAAACTTACATTGTGGCTTTAATGCCAGCAAATCCTATATGATTATTACTTTCTCTGCTGTGTCTCAATACAGGGAAGAAGAGGATATAAAAAAATTGTGAATTTTTTTTTAGCAGTATAGACATTTGCAGACACTATTAATCGTATAGTTCAACACTAGTTTTAAAAAATCTACTCTTTCTCAGGCTAAATGAACAACCATCTCATCCCACTGAAGTTCATTGGAAAACTACACATCCGTACAGATCACCTAACCTCAGAAAAGTTAAAGATGGGGAGGGGGATGCTGTAGGGTAGAAGAAGCCTTGTAGCTAAATCTGCTGACCAATTATTTTCTGGTTTGTCCTAACTGAACTGTATCACTGGGGAAACACACATCAAATAGTTAACAGATATTTCAGTTCGAGGAACTTCTGGCCTGGGAGTGGAGGAACCACCAGATGTTCAGAGACCAGGAGTGCACAGTTAAGCAGGTCTTTAAAGGACCATCTTATGGTGGTCAGGATGGTGGGTGTTCATAGGTCAGTGCTCAGAAGACAGAGGCCAGATTACATGTGCTCAGGAATTGTACGTTTGTATCCAGTCTGGACAAAAATGCAAGACTTTGCCTGAGTTTGTTTGCTCTTCTTTCCTTCCTTCCTTCCTTCCTTCCTTCCTTCCTTCCTTCCTTCCTTTCTTCCTTCCTTCCTTCCTTCCTTCTTTCCTTCCTTCCTTCTCTTTCGTTCCTTCCTCTTTTCTCCTTTCTTTCTTTCTTTCTTTCTTTCTTTCTTTCTTCCTCCTTCCTTCCTTCTTTCCTCCCTTTCTCCTTCCTTCCTTCTCTCTCTTGTCCTCCCTCCCTTCCTTCTTCTTCCTCCTCCTCTTTCTTATTTCTCTCTCGTTCTCTCTCTCTCTTTTTCCCTTCCTTCCTTTTTCCATTTCTTTTTTTTAATATCAGTCAATTTAGTGTGAATGTGATGAAGAAAGGAATGGAACAAAAGCCTATTTTTGCAAGTTTTTAAAAACAGCATACTTATTCACACTGCACAACATGAGTTTCTATATTCATCTTGAAAATAAAACAAAACATTCAAAATGTAAAAACAACTTATCAGTTACTGAAATGGCATCGGTAGGATTTACAGCATTTATAAGCAGACCAAAAAAAAGAGTCGATTGTTACAACTTTTCTGAGTTTGATTTGTTTGACTGAGAAATTGCTGCTGTTTTCTGACCTACCTGTAGTAGGGTGTGTTGTTCAAAACTAACCTGCCAACCTTAGGCTGGGGACTGATTCACTGCAATGCTAAGGATCCACTATAGCTTGAGGGCATTTATGTGTGTATGCGTGGCATGCCAAGTATGTGTTACAGTAAATGCTTTGACGTGGTCATTTTGAAAGCTCTTCAGTCTCAAGGTGGAGTAAAGGATTGTCCTAGTAAAGAAAGGGAAAGTTAGTTGGGGTGTAGCTCAGTAGTAGGCTTGCATAACAAGGCCCTAGGTTGCATTCCAGTGTCGTCATCATCATCATCATCATTATCATCATCATCATCACCATAATAATAATAATAAGTTAATAGTAAAAATTCTAGGAAGTATCTTTTGCAAGAAAATACTAGTGATAATTCTAATTCATGATGATTCTAAAAAAATTATTTGTCTGTTTTCTGCAAGTCCCTTTTGAATCATCAACCACCTCTTGCCCCAAACTCTTCTTAGCATAGAATCATTTATTAGGAGAAATTGCATCCTTTGATGAGACTTTCAAAATGGACTCCGCTATTTGCATGCAAGGAACCATAAGAGAATTTACAGCAAGAGAAGTCAGCATTTTTTTAAAAAAGTCATTGTATATCCTGTTGAATGCGTCCTACCAAAAGGTCAAGCTATCAAGTTACATCTCTTCTGATTATTGCTGAATTATTAAACAGTCAAATTAGTTCAGACAAATGTCATTGTTATTTTTGCATTTTTTTCCCTAATAGAAAAGCAGTCAAGTATTAGGCAAATGTCATTTTTAGTGTTGCTGTTGTTTGGTTGGTTTAGTTTTTTTCCTGTGAAGCCTAGGCTGGTACCAAACCATGACCCTCCAAGTACTGATATTACCAGATATGAGCTGCACACGGAGCTAGAAATTATCTTGAACTGATTCCAGCATAGTTGGACAACATTTCCTTTGGTTCTATAATCAGTTCTGCTTCATACCCTAAGAGTCACTTTTGGATCTCTCCCGATAACTGCCAAGAGTGAGACCACATGGCAAAATCAGAAGGCTCCTGTCACACCCTGAGGGCTTGTGGGAGTTATGTGTGTTATTCTTTTGGTTTGGTCCCTTTAAGGGCAAGCCACGCCCACTCCCAGCCACTTCTGACCTCCTCGTTGCCATCTTAACCTTTTTTTTCTGTCCCCCCCCCTCTCGGCGTGTGCACACGTGTCTCTTTGTTTCCTCTATGTCTGTCTCCATGTCTTTCTTTCTCTCCCTCTTCTTTAAGTAATAAATGTTTACCTTTATGTTTAGCCTTAGGTCTATTTACTATGTCCTGTAATCCTTTTATCCGCCGCACCCGCCCATCTGACTCTCGCGGTTGCATGGCTGGTACGAGCCTGTCTGGGATGAACCTGCTGCCAGTCACCGCGGGGAACCTGCACCGCTCTAGCCGTCTCTGCCTGGACTAGCGGCGGAGGTCACGCAACATTATATTTTTTAAGAACAAAAATGTGAGCCTTCACACTGGGATACTGGCAGGAAGAGTGCAGCTGATTGTATCCGGTGACAATCTGGGGTCCTACCTGGCAGAAAGATGCGCAGGCGAGTGGACTCAGACTCTTATCTCAGAGTAAGTCTGTGAGATCTAGTCATGGCCATTTTAACTCCCAAGAGAAAAACGAGGAAACACTTTCTCCACAGATCGATTGTAGGTTTTTCTAGCGAGTTGATCAGACTCAGCACTTTCACAAATGTGCATTTGTTCATCGCTTTTCACGACACGTGAGTCTGAATTCAGTTCATTGTGTATCGACGGGGCTGCTTCCCTCCTTGGAGGGTCCCCTATTTCCTGTGATGTTGGACGTTTTCTCTATTAAATGACCACAGCTTATGATACACTAAGGCGGCCACATGTTCCATGCCAATGCTTTGGAGGAATTGTGGATATTCTGGCAGGACGGTAATCTGAAAGCCTGTTGGCCTCTTTTAATGCCAGCTGAAGGCCCTACTTCTTGGACTAGGGATCTTTCAGAAGTCAGAAGAACAGGTAATTGCAATTAATGCCCGGTAAGTCAGCCACAGGAAACATTTATTACTTATTCCACAATCCATCCTGCCTCGTTTCCATCCCATTTTATATTCCATGCCCATGAAAACACTGACAGATGTGTTTAATGTCTCTGTATAACAAGGGTTCTCTTTGTTCACAGATACACACCTACTTATTAGTGGACAAGTAATAACATTGAAAAACGCTAAGTGTGTTAATGAACCATTGTCCTTACAATAAATGCCGTTGTCTTTTCCTTACTTGGCTCATTGACAGTGGTCATATAATGGGATCTATTTTTCGTTTACGGCAGGGCGTTTGCACCATTGTAAAAGTCGTACTAGTTCGCTTCATTGCTGGTTGACTCCCAGAGCAACATGACAGGTAGTGGCAGGGGGGAGGAAAGTAAGTGGCACCTGGAGTCCCCAGTCTTGTCCAGGTTTGTTCTTGTTTGTGGGGTAATGCCAGTCGGTAAAATAACATGTGTGCCTAAGGCTTTAGGAAAACCTCATGTGATCGTTTACAAGTAAATTGGAACTACCCACAACTCACCAGGCTGGATGAACAAATCATGTGCCTCACTAAGAGTCTTATACCAGATAACCTTCACTGTCTTCTCCCTCTGTTGCCCCTCCCTCATCTCACTTTGTCTCCTGTCCTTCGTCCCATCCCATCCCATCCCATCCCATCCCAGTCCTATCCTGTCCTGTCCCATCCCGTCTCATCCTGTCCCATTCCGTTTCATCCCCTTCCTAATCTATTATCTTTTTTGTTTACTTGCTTTGGTTTTTCAAGACGGGGTTTCTTTGTGTAGCCCAGGCTGTCCTGAAACTTGCTTTGTAGACCAGGCTGGCTTGGAACTCAAAAAGATCTGCCCGCCTGTGCCTCCCATGGGCTGGCATTAAAGGGATACACCACCATTGCCTGGTTAATCTTTGTTTGTATGTTTTGTTGTTGTTGTTGTTGTTATTTTGTTTTTATGTGTCAGCCTGTTTGTATCTGTGCATGAGTATATACAGGTGGACTTCATGTGCACATAGAGTATCTTCTTTAAACATTCTTAAACTTGGTTTTCAAAACAGTCTCTCTCTGTGCCTGGAACGTGCCTTTTTAATGAGACTGGCCAGACTGGATGGCCAGTAAGCTTCAGGATCGTCCTGTATCTGTTTCCCATCTGTGAGACCATAGCTACTGTTGACCTTGACTTTTTACATGGATACTAGGGACCAAACTCAGATTCTCTTTCCTCCTCAGCCTTTCTTTTATTTCTTAAAAAAATTTTTTTATTAGTTCTTTGAGAATTTTGCAATGTGTCTGGATCACATTCACCACCACCCACCTCTCGAGTCTTCCCAGATCTACTTCTTCCTTTACTACTCAACTTTGTGTCCTTTAAAAAACAAATCTTCCTTTCAAGGCCATTTCGTGCTGCTCAAACACCTGTGGTCTTCCAGTGGAATATGGTTGGCTTATTAGTAGCTACACCCTTGGAGAAAACTGGCCTTTTCTCTCTTAAGAGCTAACAATTGTCAATAGCCTCTTGGCTAGGGGTGGAGTTTTGTGCCTACTCCCAAACCATGCTTGAGTTGGTTTAGCTTGTGTTGACACAGGCCTCATGCATTCTGTCACAATTACTGTAAGGTCTTATCTGCTGTGACCGGAAGACACTGTTTCTTTGTAGTTGTCCACCACCTTTGGCCCCTACAGTCTTTCAAACCCCCCTTCCCCAATGATACCTGGAAGAGAGGCTGCAGTGCACATGCACCACTTAGCACTAAACACTCTGTCATCTCCAGATTACTTGGGTTGTGGTGTCTGTGTTGATTACTGGAAGCTTCTCTGATGAGGGTTGGGAAATGCCTTCATCAATGGGTATAATGATGCCATCAAGAGTTGGTCTACACTATGTCCATTTAGCAGAGTAATAGTAAGCATTTCTCTCTTAAGGTCTGTGATGTGGCTAGCCGTAGGTTCTTGGTCCAGTAATGATGCCAGCAGGTATGTGTTTCACCCTGTGGAGCGGGCCTTAAATCCAACTAGAAAGTAGTTGGTTACTCCCATGACAACTGTGCCACTATTACTTCAGTGGGCACATCTCATCAGGCCAGTCATTATGTAGCTCACAGGGTTCACAGCTGGGTTAGATGGTAGATGACATTGATGGCAATCTTTGTGCCTCCTGTAGTATCCATAGCACCTTCTAGCACTATGACAGTCCCAGGTCAGTAGCAGCTTGATTTCTTCATGTTCTATGACTCAAGCCTGCGGTGTTTTCAGGAAACGAGACTTCCCACTAAATTCTGGAGGGTAGCCAAGATCACTGACAACACCCTGTGATGTTTGGAGATCTTTAGGAGCTCAACGGCCAACAACTCCAACAGAAGTAACCCAGTCCTGGCACTGATTTGTTGTTGTTGTTGTTGTTGTTGTTGTTGTTGTTGTTAGCCTCAGTATCTACTAGACGCACTGTTACCCCATTAAATGATAATTTCATTTTGACTCATTTTATGTATTTTAGGAATCTTTTACATTATAAATTCTCATTACTTTTGTTATTTATTCTTTCCATTTTCTACTTTGCCCTTCCCTTCCCCTCCAACTTAAAGCCTTCCAAAATTCCCTTGTAGCCACTTATATCATTGTATTCTATTTTTGCTTCCTTTAAAATTATTTTCCATGGATCCTCAGCATTTTCTGACCTCTACAGGTATTCCAAATGAAACACACATAGCTAAAGATTTAAAGAAAACAGAATAATATATGTCTTTATGGGTGTTGGTTATCTTACTCAGAGTGATTGCTTCTAGCTCCATACTTTTAAATCCACTTCACTTTTTTTTAAATAACCCATTGTAAATAGACCACATTTTCTTTTTTCTCTTTTGTTGAAAATAGATTATTTTCTCACATAATATATTCTGATTACAGGTTCCCCTCCCTCTGCTCCTTCCAGCTTCTTCCCACATACCCTTCTGTCCAGACCAACTCTTTTTCTGTTTCTCATTAGAAAACAAACAGGCTTTTAAGGGATAATAATAAAATAAAATAAAAAAAATAAAACTAATACATTGAAATTGGGCAAAACAAATAGAAGGGAAAAAAATCTAAGAGAAAGCACAAGAATCAGAGACCCACTAGTGTGCACACTCAGGAATCTCACAAAAACACTTAAACTGGAAGTCATAACATATGCAGAGAACCTGATGCAGACTGGTCCAGGCCCAGTGCTTGCTGTTTCTTCCTCTCTGAGTTCCTGTATTCGTTGATCATTCTGAGTGAAGTAACCCAGACTCACAAAAATAAATTCACTTATATCTGGATATTAGACATTAAATAAACGGCAACCAAGCTACAGTATAGAGAGACTAGGCATAGAGAAAGGGGACTCATGGATTATTGAAAGGCCCTCCTCCCGCCCCTTCCTCCCACCCCTTTCCCTGGGCTTCCTACTCTCTGCCTTCCTTATTTGGTTGCTATCCCTGAGCTTGGCTGCCTGGTTTATCTTAAGGGTGACCTTTGACACAGTTCCCTGCAAGTGCTCTCCCCATACCACCTGGATGATAATTAGGTGTTGTGCTCCCGTCTATGGAATGGGACCCTGCTGCCAAAGGTGAACACAACATAGTTTGAGTACCTGTTAGGTGACTCCCCAGATGTTGTCCCCATCCTGTGTATTACCCTCACTCCCTGGAATAAAACTGAGCCAGCGACTCTCAGAGATTATTTCTGTTGTGCTTACAGCTGTACACACCCAACTTGCTGCTTCCGCTCCCTGTGTCTTTGAAGCCTGGTGGCTAATGGGCCACAAGGAAAAGGGAGACCCCCACATGAATCTCCCTCGGGTGGAGAAATAGAATAGATTTTACTGGCGAACTGAAGTCAGTGGGAGGGGGATGAGAATGGAAAGCTCAAGTGGGAAGGAGGAGGGGAGATAGGGTTGAGTGAGGGAATGAGGGGAGAGACAGCTAGAACTGAAGAACATTTAAGGGGTGGTAAAGAGACCTAGAGCAATGGAAACTTCCTGAGGTATATGAAATTGATCCTAATGAAGTCTCCAAATAATGAGGGAGAAAGAATTCCAACTGGCCATCTCTTGCCACCAAACAAATATTTCAGTACCAGGAATAGGTTTTATCCAATTGAGTTGCTGCCCAGAAAGGTCTCATGGAAATCCTGAAACAACTCAGGATGTTGTCAAGACAATAGGCTGCTCTCCAAAAATGGACAGCAAGGTCCCATTGCTGAAGACAATATCCACACAACTCACTGAAGATGTAGGCTGGTGCCTACATAGAACCTTTACCCCCAGGTTCTGGTATCTTTGACACAGAAAGGTATTGTCTTAATTAAAGTTTTTTTTTATTGCTGTGATAGAACATCATGACCTAAAAGCAAGTTGGGGAGGAAAGGGTTTATTCAGCCTACACTTCACAGCACTGTTCATCACTGAAGGAAGTCAGGATAGGAACTCAAACAGGAACCTGAAGGCAAGAGCTGATACAGAGTGTAATGGTTGTTCTGTCTCTTTAAGAGACAAGCCATGCCCACTCCCTCCTCACTTGCAGTCTTAGGCTCTCATCTCCATCTTCCTCTTGAAGAGGCAGCTGCTGCCTCCTCCCACATCTCCTCCCCTGCCTCTCTCTCTCTGCCCCTCTGTTCTTCTCCCCCTCTCCCTTCCCTTTCATAACCACTAAATAAACATTCAACCTCACTCTGTATGGTGTGCCTATCTGTCTGTCTCTCACCTTCTGCCCACATGGCTCACTGCAGGGGACACCCCAGGGACCAGCCACCTTCAGAGACCTGTGGCATGGTCTCATGCACAGTCCCTGCCTAGAACTGGCTGCTCTCGGGACCCCCTGCCCACTGCCTGCTGGCCTGGATCCCCCAGCAAGCTTCTCGGGGATCCACAGTAATTTTTAATAATTACACAGAGACCGTGCAGGGTTTGCTTTCCATAGCTTGCTTAGCCAGCTTTCTTACAGAACTCAGGACCACCAGGCCAGGGATGGAAACTAATTATGGGCTAATTAAGAAAATGCTTTACAACTGGCTCTTACGGAGGCGTTTTCTCAGTCAAGGCGCCTTCCTCCCTGACGACTCTAGCTTGGATCAAGTTCACATAAAACCAGCCACTGTAGGTACTCTGTAGGCTACAAAAAGGGAAACATAAACCCCAACCCGGCTGCAAAACCTTGATCTACAATCTGTCCTTCCTGTAAAATATGCTAGGGCAATGATGACACAAACCATGTGGGAGCAACCAACCAATTTCTGATTTGGTTTAAGGCCCACTCCATGAGATGGAATCTATCCATGACACTGCTTTGGATTGAAACAGTGTGCACATCTGTGTATGAGTATACACACAGACAGCTATACATGCGTAGAGGTGCATGCATGTGTATGAGTGCACACACAGACACCTGTACATGCACAGAAGCTCACACGTGTTTATGAGTGCACACACAGATCCCTATTCACACACAGAGGCCAGCAGAGGTGTCCAGAGTGCTCCTGGGTGTCCTCCTATGTCACCCTCTGATTTATTCCTTTAAAACAGGTCTCTTGCGGGGCAATAGTGATGCACGCCTTTAATCGTAACACTCAGGAGGCAGAGGCAGGAGGATCTCTATGAGTTCGAGGCCAGCCTGGTCTACAGAACGAGTTTCAGGACAGCCAAGGTTATTACATAGGGAAACCCTGTCTTGAAAACCAAAAACGACAATGCAAAACCCATAATGAAAACAACAAAAAGCAGAAACAAAACCATGACAATAGAGAAGACCGGTCTCTCGCTGAACCTGGATTTCACTGTGGAGGGGTGAGGCTGTTGACCAACATGCCCCTGTCATCTTTTTGTCACCCCCCGCCGCCTTCCACCCCCACCTGCCCCCCTACCCGCTTGCCAGTGCAGGAGGTACAGGTGACTGTAGCCATGTCCATCTCTCATGTGGGTGCTGGGATATGAACGCAGGCCTTCATGCTTGTGCGAAAATCACGCACACTCTCTCAACCATCTCCAGTCCCTGGACTGAGACTTCTACAACCGTGTGCCAAAATAAACCTCTCTGCTTACTTTTTTTTATTTATACTCTCAATTGTCAAAGCAATTGAGAAAGCTGACTAGCGCCCTGTGCTTTTCCATGGTGCTAAATTTCTCCGGCTGTGTTCACGGCCGGTGCAGATATCTGCTCTGCTAGGTGCAGATACCCTTTTGCTGCTTAGTTATTTGGAGTGTGTAATTTAAAGATGAAGTGAAACAGAGGGCCTAATCCTATTGTATGCCAATATGGTCATTGGTTGGGTACTGGTTTCTTATTACATGAGCCTTCAGAGTTCAGACTAGTTATCTGATAACTAGTTAACCACTAGTTATCTGATAACTAGTTAACCACTAGTTATCTGATAACTAGTTAACCACTAGTTATCACTGGTGAAGACTGGCAGCTTCTGGATTCATGGGTCACAATCTCTGAGTTTCCTGACATTTTTAGTTATCTAGTTATGCGTAGGAAATTTGACCGATGCATTGCAGCTCTCAACAGATCCTTCCCATCTCATTCATGTTTTCTCAGGGGGAACGTGTCTTTCTCTCAGGGTTTCTCGTAAGGTTAAAAGCAGGTTGCTAACTAAAATTCCTGAATTTAGATTAAAAGCACGACTGAGCTGGAGGACCCACCTTTCAGTCACTTCCTCCTGTGGCTCTTACATGTAGGCCCTGGTTCGTCCCGGTGCTGGGCCTTCAATGGATCTGCTCACAAAATGGCAACTGGTTCCGCCCATAGCGGATGGGAAAAAGGAAGAAAGAAAGGGAGAAAGAAAGAAAGAAAGAAAGAAAGAAAGAAAGAAAGAAAGAAAGAGGGAGGGAGGGAGGGAGGGAGGGAGGGAGGGAGGGAGGGAGGAAGGAAGGAAGGAAGGAAGGAAGGAAGGAAGGAAGGAAGGAAGAAAGAAAGAAAGAAAGAAAGAAAGAAAGAAAGAAAGAAAGAGAGTAGGAATGAGAATGTAAGACAGAAGCAGTGATGTCTTACAACATTAGTTCAGAAATACAGGTGAACTCCAAATACAGGTGAACTGTAAAAGAGATGACATACGGGTGTGTGCGTCATGAAGAATAGACCATCTGGAGTCGTTTTGGAGGCTGGCCTTCACTTACACTAACTCTCTCATTTAAACTATCCCAGCTCTGCACGGGTTTTCATTCGTCACTTTTGGTTTTCCTCAGTTTCCTTCCCAGGTAAACTGAGAATTCCAAGGATATTGATAGCTTGAGAGAAATTCTCTCTCTCTCCGTGTGTGTGTGTGTGTGTGTGTGTGTGTGTGTGTGTGTGTGTAAGTGGGTGTGGGGGGGCATGTAGTCCTAGGGATCAAACTCAGGTCTTTACACTTGCTAAGTACACCCTACTCCTAAGCTATACCCTCGTGGGACCGGGGGCCCTGCTGACCCACAGAGGCCTCTGGGCACTTGCTGGGTCACCCATATGCACCTCTTGGGCCGGGCTGTCCTTTGTGGAACCACCACCACTGGCCTTCCCCCTTCCGTATCCTTAAAAGAATAACACCCAGGCATGGTGATGCACGCTTTTAATTGTAACTCCCAGGAATCAGAGGCACAGGGACCTCTGTGAGTTCAAGGCCAGCCTGATCTGCACAGTGAGTTCCAGGACAAGGCTACATAGAAGGACCCTATCCCAAAATAAATGAATAAATAGACAGACAGAAGATAGATAGAGAGATGATAGATAGATAGATAGATAGATAGATAGATAGATAGATAGATAGATAGATAGATAGAGACAAAAATTTCACTTAAGGAATTTTTGGAAAACATATTTTAGGCTCCTGTTCCTCATGCTCAAAACTGTTTTAGATTCAACATGGAGAGCAAAAAGCTGAAGATTTGGGATTCAGAACTTAAACTTCAGAGATGTTCATGTCAACTCAGCCCTTCTGGGATCAGAATCAACATTATAGCTGGAAACCTTGGCCAGAAAAGGAATTTGTAACTTTACCAGCTCATCACTTTCTGCACTTTCTCTTGTCAACTAAGCCAGGGCAAGAGATTTCTAAGGCTTATTTCAACTCCTTTCATGTGGCAGACACTATTGGGTATCTAGCCAACAAGTGTTCCTGTCTTTCTTGCCACTGGGATCTCAATTTATGTGGAATACAGTGGTAGACCTTCCCACTGGAGTGAATAGGAGATATATATACTCCTATGGGAATGACATTAGCAGAGAAGCCATGTGTTATTTGCGTGATTTTATCTGGCAGGAGGTACGCACTCTCTGCCACCCCTCGTGAGAATGTGGCACAGCTTGGCAGTGATGCCAGAATAATACTGTATGGGAGGTAGGCAGGAACACGTGAACAGCCTCGATCTGTGCCTAATCAGTTATGAGCAAATCCAGTAATCAATCACCGATAGTGTCAGGCCCACAAGAGAACAGCTGCCCTTGTGGCCCACTAAGGTGCTGTGGCTGCTTGGTTTGGAGTCTAGGAACGAAGTGGCAACCTGCCCAGCTCCAGAGGAAGAGTCAAAAATCACACTAAATAAACTCCCTTTCTTCTTTCCAGACATAACAAAGTCAAATGGCCTAATCTTAGGCACTGAACTAAACAAAAATTGCCTGTCGAGAACTTCTGGAAATGGTTTTGCTTTTTGGTTTCTGAATAACATGATTTAGTAGTTGGCCAAAACTAATGACTTTTCACCTCTAAACTTTTAATTTAATCAGGACTTCTGGATCTTTCTTCCTTTTTAAAAACTATTTATTCATTGAGACAGGGTCTCTCAACATAGCCCTGGATGTCCTGGAACTCACTATGTAGAGCAAGCTGACTTTGAACTCACAGAGATCTACTTGCCTCTGCCTCCTGGGAGCTGGAATTAAGGTGTTCTCCATGTCCAGATTCTTAATTTTTTAAAATAATTTATTTTAGAGTTTTAGATATGAGTATACAGTATTTGTATAATTTCCATTGTTCCTTGCCCCCTCTAATTCTCCTTCCTCCGCCTCCCTCTCAGATTCATGACTTCTTCTGTCTCTCTCTCTGTCTCTCTCTCTCTCTGTCTCTCTCTCTCTCTCTCACACACACACACACCCTTCTGCATCCATTAGTGTTGTTCATGTATACACCTGTTTAGCTCTGACTACTTGTGACTGGACAACATATCAGGGGAGGGAAAAGAAGCAGAGTGCTGCCTACACATTTTTTTTTTATGAGTAGAGATGCATAAAGAGCCAAGTACATGAAGTAGAAAACTAGATACACAGAAAGTCCTGGAAAAACTCACTATGCTACTGGAAACTGTTTGTTTTGGAAGAAGAAAATATGAAAGTAGAGAGAACTATTTCTAATCAAACAGACAACTCCAATGCTTCTCAAAGACAGACACAACACAGACATCCTTAGTTGTACAAAAATCCGTTCCTGATGTTGTGCTCTGGCAAAATCCCCTGGTGTCGAGAGAGCAGCCATGGGGAGGACGCAGCCTCGAGTTAGGCACACTATATGACTGATTATAAGAATGCATCCTTTAAAATGCTGGCAATCTGGGAGAACAGCCAGGGAAGTGAACATGGAAGAACAAAGCATATTGACATGTGCGCACACACGTGTGTGTAGATGCCGTAATGAAACCCTTTACTTAGTATGTTAGCCTAAAAACTTAATGAGATAGACCTCCCTAACCAAAGATAAAATAATATGGCGGACACGAACTACCTAGTAGAAATGCTAGCACTCGAAACAGACAAAACTGGATTCAAGCGCACACTTGAAAAAGCTCTTTATGAAACCTTTGCGTTTTTGCTGGAAAGTATGATGTCACCTGAGTTATTGTAGGATCTCAGGGACTGGTGACACACCCGGTCTTCTGAAGCACTCTGAGTGTCTCTTGCCTGTGAAATTCAGAACAGGTGCAACCAGAATGTGCTTAGACAGATAAACAAGGGTAGGCGGGAAAGATGTCCTGATTGTAAGTGTGATCTGAACTGGGAAACTTGAATCCTTTCACGAAGGGTTTCCTCACCAGAAAGTCAACCTAGTTAACTCCTAGATCAAGAAGACGCTCAGAGAGGCCACAGACGAAGACTTCCGAGGTCGGTTTGACCTCAACTGTCACTTGCTGTTGAAACTTGAAGCCCACGAGCAGGAGATCTTCCAGACAGGATGCCTTCCAGGCTTGACGATCAAAGGGCAGCATTCCAGATCCTGAGTGCAGCCGACACACGGACACACGCGACAAAGCCTGCTGAATTGTTTTCTCAATCACAAACCATCTTGTATGGCCAGAGCTGGCTCCCAAGTTGTGGAATTTTTATGACTTAGTTACTCCAGGAGATTGAAAATAGAAAACAAATCCTTATTTAAATGTGTCTTATACAGTTAACGCTGTGACATAGTTTTCTCTTACATTTTTTCCTTTGCTTTTATTTTATGTTTAGGGGTGTTCTTCATGCTTGTTTGTCTATATACAACATGCATGCAGTACTCAAGGAGGTCACAAGAGAGCACTGGGTCCCCTGAAGCTGGAGTTATAGGTTATGAGCTGCCATGTGGGTTCTGGGAATGGAACCTGGGTCCTCTGGAGAAACGGTCAGGGCTCTTAACCATTAAGGCATCTCTCCAGCCCCTGAGTGATTTTCTTTAAATTTTTTTCTGATGTCTTTTTAAAAAATGCAATATTTGTATTAATTATTGGAGAATTTCAGAGAGTATATTTTGATCAAATGTACTCAATTCTTCCCCCAATTCCTCCCAAATCCATCTCCACCTCCCTTCCTCCCCCAACTTTGTGTTATTATCTAAAATTAGAAAAAAAATATGATCTATGGAATCCATTTTTTTGCTGCCTATATACTATTGGGTGTGGAGGATAGTTGACCTACCAGGGGCCATACCCTTAAAAGAAATCAACTTCCCTTCCTTAGAAGGCATCAAATGGCTCTTCAGTGAGAAGTGGGGAGCTTGTGGATCCATTCTTATGGGGTGATTTCTAAAGGATGTGTGGCCAGGAGTCCCTGGTCCTCTTCACGATGAGACAGTGCAGGATCATAGTAATCTATTACTAAGCACAAGGAGAAGCAGGATCATTTCAGCGTGTGGATGGGCATGTTTCTGAACACCAAGAAGACGATGCAAGGATTCCCTAAGAACACACAAGAGCAAAGCAAGACAGGCGAGTATAACACAGCCCCATCTGTGATCAGAACTGCATTAGGATCAGTCACTAAAGCAGCCTCTTCATCAGGAGACTGAAAAGTCACGCTGGGATGCTGTACAGTATCTCAGCAAAGCAGAAGCTATCCAAGCTGGATGTTCCCCTAAACTCATCGGTTCTATAGCTGCGAAAAAGTGACTGAAGACTGTTTTCCTCAGAGGGTGTGGAGTGTTGCTTCTGGCTCACTGGTCCTGTGTCACAGGCTCGCACCATTTGTGCAAATAAAATGCAGAAGGAGAATGGTATGTGTCTGTGCCAAAAGATGCTGTTGCTGTTCTGAAAGCCAATGAATCTAGTTTTGTCAAACCCCGGGGGTTTGGAGATGATTTATCCTCACACAGCTCTTTGGTCTCTCCAGGTAGATGTCAGTGGCTTTCAGAATCATGTGACCTTGTCGTGTCCGCTTTGACCAGCAAAGAAAACACAACACCGAACTCTTCTCAATGCAGTTTAATCAGGAACCTTGAATAGTCTTCTGACCCCGGGGAAAGCCAGCCCACAGCTAAAATAGCCTCTGGGTAGCCAACCCCAGCATGCTACGTGGGAAATGCAGTTAGGTCCAGAAATGCGGAAGCAAGCCAGATCCTTAGCCTTAGCCATGTATGGAGTTGTTTACAACCTAGAGCACACACCATGGAGGGGGGGGCAGAAGGCAGATGCCAGCGTCATCTTTAAGGTGTGGCACAAAGCAGCTCTCTACATGACCTCACTTACAAAACCAACTCTCCTCACCTTGTGAAAGTAGTCACTATTCTGGCTACTTCTAGCGTGCACGGACCTAAAGGGATCAGCAGTGCGTGCGTGTGGGATGGCAGGATGGGTGTCCTCACACTGCTTCCTCACCCACCTTACCCTTTCACTTACTCCTGAAGACAAGGCTCTCCCAAGCTCTGGGACAAATGCCTACACTTACCCTTCGGCAACTCGGTGACAGCTGAGTCAAAGGTATTTATAGCTATTGGGGATCTCTCTGTGTGGGAAAGGAGGGTTGGATTTTCTCTCATGTTGTCTGAGTAGCCTTGGGGTTCAGAGAGCGACTGAGAATGAACAGCTATGGTCCACCTTGTGTAATGTCTCCCAGGGTCAGCATTTTAATGCGTATTTCTATTGTTCAAATCCTGGGCTTAATTTAGGCCTCATGCTTCAAAATGTTCATATATGGGCTAGAGAAATAGCTCAGAGGTTAAGAGCACTGGCTGATCTTCCGGAGGTCCTGAGTTCAATTCGCAGCAACCACACGGTGGCTCACAACCATCTGTAACGAGATCTGGTGCCCTCTTCTGGCCTGCAGGCATCCAAGGAGGCTGAACACTGTGTATACAATAAATAAATAAATAAATCTTTAAAAAACGTTCATATATTTAGAAGTTTATAAGTCTTCCTCACTGAACGAAGTGATCCCCTTGTGGATTCCATACTCACATCTCGAGAAAGAAAAAACAAAAGGTGACATCATCGTAGCTTGTCGCACACCCGACTTTTCCTGTCATTATCGAGTATTTGGTTTATATCACAGGTAATACGCTTCCAATCCATTCTTATGCCCTTACTTTTGCTTAACTGATTTAGGAAGACTGAATACGTTAAAACGCTAAGAAACAGGATGAAGCAGCCAGGCATGATGGCTCTCTAATAGCACACCGGACGCTGAAGCAGGAGAATGGCATAGGCGTAGGAAGCCAGCCGAAGCTGCACAGCGATTCCAGGCAAGCCTGAACCAGAGTGCGAGTCTCTGTTTTAAACAAACACATGAACTGAGGTTACCAGCCGTGACAGTTCACAGTCTATCGCTGGCATTATTGGGCACTCACATGGGTTCACACGGGATGAAGCCCAAGATTTGGGCCGTGGAGCGAAAGGAAGGGAATTAGAGTCTGAGTACTGTCACTTAACCGTCATTTGATTTTTGGGAAGTCCTTTCTGAGCTGTCCCGTTCATTCTTCTGCTAACTTATAGTTAATCAGATCAATCAGGTGTTCTATCTGTTACATCGTGTAAACTGCAAAGGGACCCGATAGGTTTGGTTCTGTTAGTAGCACATGCCCCAGGGTAAATTGTACAGTGAGATGAATGTGGATGTATAACCTCATCTGTGGATTCATCTGCTGGTGAGTTCAGAATCGAATGAACTCTTGGGAGGAGGTGGGGACCGAGAAGATGGAGCCAGTATAGAGGCAGGGTGTCGCTCAGGACCTGTCCTTGAAGGCTGAGCCATGCTCTGGTTCAGAATAAGTTTTTGCTTCTTTTAAGTGGTTTCTCAGGCGTGTAACCACAGCAAAGAAAAGCTAGCTAAGAATGCAGTCGGAATCTGCTCTTTAAATCTTTTTATTTCTTATATTCATTGTACATAGTAATGGGTTTTATTGTATTTTATTTTATATTATGTACTTTAACCACATTCACCCCATCCTACCACATTCTATCACAAGTCTTTTATTCCATGTTTTTGATTATGTTATATGCATATACATTATTTGTTATCAATTTATATATACTCAAAATTTTATAGGAGGTTAATGTTAAGTCTGGCTTATCTCATGTAATACAATGACCTCTGGTGCATTCATTTTCTTGTAAATGTCATAACTTCAGTCTGTTTTGTAGATGAATAAAACTGTACTCTGTATATATAGCATACCCTATAGACACACATATCACACTTTCTTTATCCATTCGTCTGTTGACTGATACCAAGGCTAATGAAATGACTTGATTGTTGTAAATACTGCTGCAATAAATGCGCATGTGCCATATCTGATCTGCTCTGAGTCCTTTGAGTAAGCACCCATGAGCGGTATGGTCTAGTCCTAGGGGAGTTCCACTTTCACTGTTTTGAGGAACCTCCATACTGATTTCTACAGCGGTTGGAACCAATTTACATTCCCACCAGTGGTATCGAAGGCTTCCCTTCCCTACATCCTCACCAGCATCCGATGTTCATTTTCTTAACGGTGGTTTTCTTACTGCTGAGAGACAGAACATCAGTGCAGTTTGAATTTCTCGGGTGGTTAAAGATGCCGAACAGTTTTTATATTTTTTATTTATTTACATTACTATTTTGCGACAGTGTCTTGCCGTTCCGCACTGGATGGCTTCAGACTCACAGGGGTCTGCCGCTCTTGTCCTCCCGTGCACTACTGTGATGGAAGGTGCGCATCACTGCACCCGAGATTTTAAAATAGTTTTATAGGTCTTTTTTGTTTGTTTGTTTTCACCTTTCGAGAACTATCTCATTAGCCTGTTGTCTGACTCTGAGGATTTCGGTCTTTAGTGCCAGAGTTCTTTTCTATATTCCAGAAATTCATTCTCTGTCAGATGCACAGCAAATTCAGCTTCTTCCTGCCCATGGGCAATCTTTTCACTCAATTAATTGTTTCTTTTACTATCAGAAATCCGGTTACCTTGTTCAGCTACAGTGGATGGCCAACCGTCTTACAATTGCTCTAGAAGCACAAAGAACTTCATCTGCTTGTTAATGGTGGAAGAATTCCCCTTCTTCTCCAAAAGACACAACTTGAGAGTACACTGAAATCGGACCTAGATGATTTTGAGTGAGAAACTTAAAGGGTTGTCAAAAAATGTAAGTCATTTATTATCCGTGTGCTGTTCAAGTCTCATGAGTCGCCGTGTATGATGTAGTTACTCTTGTTGGTTTCTAGTTTTGTTCCACCATGAACGGATAAATTTAATACTTACTTGTATCCTAAAATGTGCTTAATTTCAGATAAAGTCTCATGGGCAACGGGTATAATAGGGTGTAACTGCAGTGTTTGGGTATAATAGGGTGTAACTGTCAAATTCATTATATCTATTATCTTTACGGTTTTTTATTTTGTCTTACTAATCTGTCTTTTAGTGAGATCAGAGTACGAGAGTCACCTACTACTACTGTGTTGGAGTTGATCTATGCCTTTACACCCAATAATATTTATTTATGAAATAGAATGTACTGATGGTCAGTGCATCTAGGCTTACAATTTTCCTCTTCTTGATTTGTTTCCTTAATGAAAATAAAATGTTCTTTAAAAATAAAACAACTTGGGGCTGGAGAGATGGCTCAGAAGTTAAGAACACTGGTTCTGAGTTCAAGTCCCAGATACCTCAAGGTCGCTCACAACCATCTGTAATGGGATTTGGTGCGCTCCTCTTGGGTGTAGGCATACATGCCAGAACACTGTAAGCATAGTAAAGAAATAAATCTTAAAAAAATAAGTAACACAGCTCTTTTGGTACCCTTGCTGTGAAGCCCATCTTGTTAATCTCAGTGTAACCACACCTGGCTATTCTTGTTCCTTTTGCTTAGAATGCTTTTCCATCCTTTCCCATTAACCCTGTGTTTTTCAGGGTTATTTTTTCCTTGTTATTGAGGTTTCTTTGAACAAATAGATGTCTTTTTTTTTTAACTGAATTTGCTTGTCTTTTGATTGGATAATCAAAATAGTTATCATTGTTATTGTTGACAGGTGCATTTTAATTCCTGTCATTTTGCAATGTTTGGTATTTCCTTATTCTTTGGTTCTTGATTTACTGTTTTAGTTTAGTTTGTTTTTAGTTGTGGCCTCATGATTGCATCTATCTCTTTTTCCTATGTGAGGTCTCTTCCGGCATCTTCCCTATTACTGGCTCGGTGCTCATGAATTACTGCAGTTTTTATCTATTATGGAAATATTTCTTTTTTCCCTTGGCT
Source organism: Myodes glareolus (assembly GCF_982192425.1). Lineage (NCBI taxonomy): Eukaryota > Metazoa > Chordata > Mammalia > Rodentia > Cricetidae > Myodes > Myodes glareolus. Next base: position 34,021,045 of record NC_142052.1, on the reverse strand, counting down.
ATAATGGGCCGATCTGATGAATGCAGCAGTCCAAGCTGGCAACTGTTGCTTGACATACATCTTGACACTTACTTCCTATTGGGGAATCTGCTGTTGTTCTAACTGGTTTGCTTTTACGTAAGACGACACTTCTCTTGCTATTTGACATTGTAGTCTGCCTATGATGATGATAGCCCTGACCTGAGAATCAGACCAACTTACCTAGTTGGTGGCTCTGACATGGACAGAATAAGCCCGAGAGACACAGAGAGTTGTGACACAGGCCACGCCTTTAGGTCAGGCCTCAGGCTGCCATGACAGCAGGAGACGACAGTGTGATAAAGACCAAACATAGAACAATTCCCAGCTCATAAATCACGAGCCGTGGAGCCCACCTAGCCCTGGAATGAGCTCTGTTCCAGAAGAAGTAAGCAATCAGATTCACGGTCTCCAGGAACGCTATTTCAGGAGCGTTAAGAACCCTGGCCTTCCTGCTAGGCAGAGACATTGCTTCTTGGTACTCGTCAAACTGGAGTTTCCAGTTGCCGTGTAAATCATTTCATCTGGTCCTCATTATGACACCCGAGTGTACGTGGGTGTGAGTGTGCTCATGTTTGTGAGTTATTGTAATCCACAGGAAATTTGTCTTTGATCCAGAACACTCTGTATGTTCTAATCAAGATTCATTAAGACGAACACTCAAAAGCTCAATGATCTTTGAGCGAATTATAAAATTATTGCATGTGTTTCTAGTCTGGAGAATTGACAGTCAAGACGTAGCCTCAACTGTGGGTGCATTCTCACGCGCTTCGCTAAAGAAATGGATGCAAACCATAACATGTTTTATTAAAGGGAAAAAGCAAAGCAAAACAAACCCTACAAGTGTCAGGCAGGTCTGGGAAGACAACAGAGGAGACATCACCATTGTTAATGGAACCACACTCTCCATCCTCAGGTACAGTTCCTACCACAATACCCAGAAGTCCTCAAACAGAAGGAACAGGAGGGGGCATTGTTACAGACTGAATGTTCATATTACTTCCAGATTCATGTGTTGAAATCCTACCATAATATGCTGGGATTAGGAAATGAGGCTCAAGGACTCCCTGATGACTTTCTAGAAGTGAAAAGAGTTGCGGGTGTCTGTAGCTAAAAATCCCTGTTCCTGGAGGGGATGACAGAACAGATTAAATAGCTGTAGGAGCAGAGGTCAGGGGCGTAAAGGCCTGGGTTCTACTTATGCTAGTTAGCCTTTGCCAACTCAACACAAACTCGAGTTACCTAGGAAAAGGGGACCTTGATTGGGCAATTATCTCTACTGGGTTGGTGTGGGGCCTTTTCTTAATCCATGATTGATGTGGGAAGGTCCTGGCTTAGCCCATGTGGATAGCCCCACCCCTGGGTGGGTGACGCTGTGTTGTGCAAGAAAGCAGGCTGGACAAATTGTAGAGCAAGCCAGTAAACAGCTCTCCCCTGTGCTCTACTTCAGTTCCCGCTGGAGTTCTCGAGTTAACTTCCCACAATGATGACCTGTACGCTGTGAGGTAAGGTAAACCCTTTCCTCCCTCAGTTCCCTTTGGCCAGTGCTTTAGTACAGCAATGGAGAAGCTAAGCATGATTCGACTGCCCTAGGAGTCATACCAAGGCAAGGTGCTGGTAATTTTTCAGAGGCCTGAGGGTAGACTTTGGTCCCTACAGGTTCAAAGAGACTCATTCTGGTATAATAGTAATTCTCCCTACATACAGGTTGCACAAAAAGATCCAGGGCAATAATCATTCCTTCCTGCTAGCTTCACGCTCCAGGTTTGCCTCCGAGGTGGGCTTATATCTAAGAGCCAAGACTCAAGGCAGCGAGAGGTACGAATGGAGGTTCAGAGGATCCAAACCAAGATCTCAGATCTCCACCAGCAGATCCAGCATGAGGGCCTGAGATACCTTCTTTGCTCTGACCACTCAACATCAGCTCAGAACTCCTCCAGCAGGTCCAGCATGAGGGTCTGAGACATTCCCTTTGCTCTGTCCGGTGAATGGGCTTAAAAATATTAAAACCTCAAAAATGGCAAACAGTAAACATAAAAAATTAAACACAACCTGAAGCTGCCAAGACTCATCATCCTTTGGATGGTGTTTGTTCAAGAGAAGTGGTGTCAGAGGTCCTTCTGTCTATGTGTTGCTTTTATTGGTTAATGAATAAAGAAACTGGATTGGCCTGATAGGGTAGAGTAGAGCTAGGCAGGGAAAACTAAAGTGAATGCTGGGAGAAAGAAGGAGAGAGTCAGAGAGAAGCCATGGAGCCGCCGCCAGAGACTGACATGTTAAAACCTTTCTGGTAGGCCACAAGCCTCATGATAAAATATAAAATAATGGTGATGGGTTAATTCTAGATGTAAGATCTAGTTAGCAATATGCTTAAGTAACTGGCCAAGCAGTGATTTAATTAATATAGTTTCTGTGTGGTTATTTTGGGAGTCTGGGCAGCCAGGAACGAACAAGCGGCCTCCTTACAACAGAGGAGACATCACCATTGTTAATGGAACCACACTCTCCATCCTCAGGTACGGTTCCTACTACAATACCCAGAAGTCCTCAAACAGAGGGAACAGGAAGGGGCATTGTTACTGACTGGATGTTCATATTACTTCCAGATTCATGTGTTGAAATCCTACCATAATATGCTGGAATTAGGAAATGAGGCTCAAGGACTTCCTGATGACTTTCTAGAACAAAATAGCTCCACCACTGACTCAGATGGCACTTACCTTTGAACTTCCTGGTCTCTTGAACTATGCAAAATATATTTCAGTTGTTATAAGCCATTGGGTCTATATTATTCTGATCACAGAATTCTGAAATTCTTAGCAGACTAAGAAAGGCAAGCTCTAGGGACATTTAATTACATTCTAGATTTCTGTCTCTACGAGTATCCTGCCATGCAAAAAGAAGGAGGCTGACACGGTTTAGCCAAGGCAAAAGGATGTCACTACCACCTGATGTTTGATGAAATTGGTCAATTTAAATAGAAAGATCAGAGAAATCTTTCCTAAGAATAATGGTAGTTTCTTTCATGAGTCTCAGATGATGATGTACGTTGTCCAGGAGACAGTGAACAGAATCAGTTCCAGAAAGAGGAAGACAGACTCTAAGTTGAGCACCAAATGGGCCAATGGATTCCTTGTCCTTCACAAACGTCATGTAGTTGTTGACTGCTTTTACTCTTTACTCTTTATGGAGGCCTGTCACCCACCTTTATTTGTGTGTGCAAATAAATCACACATGGAATCGTATTATTACTTATGAATGCCCAGCCTTAGCTTGGCTTATTTCTAGCTGGCTTTCCTTAACTCAAATAATCCTGTCTAGCTTTTGCCTCTGGGCTTTCTCCTTTTCTTACTTCTGTATATCTTACATTCACTCTTACTTTGTGGCTGGCTGGCTGGCTGGCTGGCTGGGTGGCTGGGCCCTGGAATCCTCCTGTTTTTGTTTTCTTTCTTGCTCCTTCTTCCATCCATTCTCTCTGCCTGGAAGCCCCACCAATCATTTCCCCTGACTTGCTATTGGCATTTTATTAAACCAATCAGGTGTTTTAGACAGCCAAAGTAACGCAGCTTTACAGAGTTAAACACATGCAACACATCTTTATGTCATTAAACAAGTGTTCCACAGCATAAACAAATACAGCACATCTTAAAATACTATTTTACAACATTATGCCAGCACTATTTGTTGAATGTGCTTTTTTTTTCATTTTATACTTTTAGCTTCTTTGTCAAAAATCAGGTGTATGTAGGTGTGTGAGGTCTTTGATTCATTTCCACTGGTCCTACTCTCTGTTTTTATGCCAATGCCAGGCTATTTTCAGTACTATAGCTCTGTAGTACAGTTTGAAGTCATGGATTGTGATGCCCCCATAAGTTACTTTATTGGGATTATCAGGTGGTTTAGACAGGCATAGTAACACAGCTTCACAGAGTTAATAGCAGCATAAACAAAAGAAACACACCTGAAAAGTTAAAAGCTTCCTTTTATTTAGGCAGAAAAGGGGAGTTGATGTGGGATTCTCCTTTGTATGCTATGAATATGTTTTATTACCCTTGGTTAATAAAGAAGCTGCTTTGGCCTATAGCAGGGCAGAAAATAGCAAGTCAGAAAATCCAAGCAGAGATAGAGAAGGAAAGAAGGCAGAGTCAGAGAGAAGCCACGTAGCCACCCAAGAGGCAAGGGGTTACAAACCACAAGCCTCATGGTCAAATGTAAAATAATACAAACAGGTTAGTTTAAGATGTAAGAGTTAGTTAACAAGAAGCCTGAGCTAATGGGCCAAAACAGCGTTGTCATTAACACAGTCTCTGTGTGATTATTCCAGTCTGGGCAGCTGGAAAATCAAAGCAGAGTCTCTGCTTGCATAATAGTGCTTCCCATTTTTTTTTAATGGGGAAAAAAACCTCTCTTTTAACTAATTCCTCCCTTTAAGCATTCCCAATTTTCTTACCAAATCTACTGCTGATGTTGATGAAAATGTGAGGTTTATTGTTGCTGCATAGAAAAATAAAAGTTTGGCTGGATTTCAAGGCAGTTATCTAGTTTGGTAACAACCGGAGGAGGGGGTTTAAGGCGAGCCCACCAGGAGAGAAAAAAGAAAAACCTAGCCAGTAGGGCAGTGACTGCAGCCATGTTTAGCTCCAGCCTATGCCCTTGGCTATAAAGACACAGGCAAATATTTTTTCATAAATTCATACACCAAACGTTGAATGTCAAATGTACCACGAATAATAAAAACCCAGAGACAATGATTGGGGCTCGACCCGAAGATCAGAAAACAAAGCAGTCAGCCACTGGCTCTTACTTCTACTTCAGACCAAAAATGGGCAAGATCCTGCCTCCACGAATCCTGAAGACTCCACACCCCACACTCCACTGAGTTCCTGTCTCTGCTCCTTTATATTCCTGTCTCTGCCCAGCCATATCTCCCCTGTCTCCCCTCCCTACTGCTGGGATTGAAGGCCTGTGATCCCAAGTGTTGGGATCACCTCTGTGTGAGTTCTGTTTCTTTTTTAGACAGATTCAATCCTGTTGTAGCCCAGGGTGGCCTTGAGTTCACAGAGATCTGTCTGCCTCTGTCTCCCAAATCCTGGGATTAGAGGTGTGTGCCACTATTCCCTGGCCTGTAGGACTGACTAGTATTGCTGCTTTGCCCTCTGATCCTCTGGCAAACTTTATTTATTAAAACACAAATAATATATCACTAAAAATTGTGTCAATGGCTCAGATGAGTGAGTGTTGAAGGAGGCCATTGTTGGTTCCCAGCTGCTCAGCCCTGAAATAATCACACAGAAACTGTATTAATTAAATCACTGCTGGGCCCATTAGCTCTAGCTTCTTATTTGCTAACTCTTACATGTTAATTTAACCCATTTCTAGTGATCTGTGTATCGCCACATGGCAGTGGCTTACTGGGTAAAGTTCCAGTATCTGTCTTCTGCGGGGGCTACATGGCTTCTCTCTGATTCTGCCTCCTTTCTCCCAGCATTCAGTTTAGTTTTCCCCACCTAGCTCTGTTCCCCTATAGCTCTGCTATAGGCCCAAAGCAATTTCTTTATTCATTAATGGTAATTACAGCATACAGAGGGGAATCCCACATCAAGGGAGAGCTGTTCCCAGGTCCTACATGGAGTTCCTTTTGGCATAGATGGCACTCACTACATTACTGAGCTATGCAAGCCAGACGGACATTTCTGGAGAAACAAGGTGTTTACTTTCCTATGGGAACTACAGCGCAATATCAATATTTGTATTTCAAATGCTTGTTTTGGGAGCACACATTCATTCACCCTTCCGTTTAATTCAGGCGACCGTGGAGTGCCGGGGGTTTATGAAAACCCCACAAAACAATAGGAGGAACCGTTGCGCTTTCATGTCTGATTATTGCATTTTGTGAGCCCGATGCTCTGATCTCCCAAGGAGTTTCTGAATCAAAGGTGTGTCGTCTTTGAGCTGGCTCACCAACCAGAACTGTGTTTCCAGACTTCCTCTCTGTGAAGCATGGATTTAGTATGACAGAGCAGTTGATCGCTTTGGGGTGGGGTAGGAGTCCGAGCCACATGGCCGGGCTCCGGGGTCTAATTTAATGTTGTGGTTGCGCAGAAGCAGAACTGCGAGATGTCATGTTGTCTGATTCTGCAGTTTCGAGGAAGGAACTGTGATTCAGAAGGCAGCGGCTTGCTCACGGGGTTTGGCAAACAAATCAAGCAAGAAATGTGACCACTGCTGAGGTCTTGGATTTGCTGCTTGTTTTGATTTTGTTCTAGATAGGCCCCGCTGAATACAGTCAATCCTAGCTGGGGCTTTCTGCTTTGTTTCTATCTCAGAGCCGTTTCTTTCCAGCGATGATCCTGTCGGGTTTTAAGTCCTTTCCGGGTCTTACTTCTTGCCGGTTCAGCCAACCTCATAGGATAATGCGGAATCCTGTTTTAAACACATTCTTTATATCTTTTAAAGATGTAGATTAAACAAGAGGCTATTAAGACTTTGCTATTGCGTATGTATGGCTCCCAAACCAGAAGATGTCTAATGCGATACTTTCCTTAGTGAGCTAATTAGACGTAATGTTTCTAAGGGAAACTATTTGACACTATACAGATAGATACTACTGTTCTCTAAAATGATTTTCCTTTCAGTTGCTTGAAAGTCGTAAGAAGGCCCTGCAATTGACAAAGAGACTTCGAGGAATGAAAAGTCTGGAGAGGAAGTAGAGCAGTTGTGAAATGCCATTGTAGAGAGCCAGGCAAAACGGAGCTTCCGTGACCCTGCGGGGAGACCTCAGACTGTGAGGCAGGAGTGCTGCGGGCTGGAAGAGCGGCTCCCCGCAGGTGGCTCTTCCTTCATGCTGGTCCACTCTGCCCTTGCTTCTTGGGTGCCCTTTTCTTCTCTTTCATTACTTAACAATTTTTTTTTATTTTTTGTCTTTTTTTCATTTATTTATTTATTTATTAAAAATTCCCACCTCCTCCCTGCCTCCTTTTTCCCTCCCCCTTCCCACCTCCCCCTCCTCTCTAGTCCTAAGAGCAGTCAGGGTTCCCTGCCCCTTGGGAAGTCCAGGTCCTCCCCCCCTCCATCCAGGTCTATAAGGGTGAGGATCCAAACAAACCAGGCTCCCACAAAGTCAGTCCATGCAGTAGAATCAAAACCCAGTGCCGTTGTCCTTGGCTTCTCAGTCAGCCTTCATTGCCAGCCACACTCAGAGTGTCCAGTTTGATCACAGGTGTTCATATGTGTGGGTATGGTGTGATCTTTCAATACAAAATACATGCATAATGATCAGACTGGAATAATTAATTTATTGATCCCCTTGTACACTTTACTTACCTTTCTGGGCCTTCATTATTTGTGATAGGGACATTTAAGTTATTCGCTGGTTTCAGAGCCAACTGATCCCTGTCCATCACTGCTTTCTTCATGAGCTACAGAACATTAGAAGTTATTCCCTCCGTTATATCTGTGCCCATCAATCGTCCTTTCCTTAAACCTCCACTTGAGAGAAATTTAATTTGGCATAACAAGGTAATTTGATCATTTTCTTGGCTGCACGCGACGGAGTTAACACAGGAAGACACCGCTTCTAGAGGTTCAAATAAGGTAGCCCTACAGAATGACCACTGCATTATGAAACTCAGGTCATTTCAACCAGATGGTTCTATTTAACTTAGAGGATTCTATGAGAAGTTCCTCTGCAGTCGCGGTACAAAGACTTGGAAAACATCCACAAGATTACACCACAGTCTGCAGCTCTCACTTGGGTGCTAACCTCTAGTAAGAAAACAAACCAAAACCCAAAACAAACCAAGGAAAATCCAAGAATGGTGTTCCATCGTAACAAAAAACCTGTTTTAACTAATATGAAACCATCCCAAAGCTTAGATTTCTTTTTAATCACAACTTGTTTATTCTCTAGTGTATAATGTCACACAGTACACTTTCCCCTTCCTATCTGCAAAATGACAGACATAATGGGGAAAACCATCTGCCTGAGCAGGGAAATTCTTCAAGGAGAGGGGTTGGAGCTCAGACAGCTTTCAGGACGTCAGCTGGTTCAGAGCCATAAGGAGCCGTAATCAGTGGGGATTAGCCCTAAATCTGGGCCATTTTGTTTACTTCAGTTCGTTCCCGATGACAGACAGCTGTTGTGTTGGAGACAGTTTTATTCCCAGAGTGCTTAGCGTTCGGAATTTGCCAGGCATAATTCTTGGGGTTTAAGTCCACTTTTGATAGACCAAGGATTGAAAAGCTGTACCTCACATCACAGACACAATGATGAGGGTGGTTCATGCCCTGGTAAAGATGAGCAGAGGGAACAGTGTTTGGTGGGTTTTTATGTGATAATGTGAGTGCAAGACCATCAGTTCTAACAGATGTAATCACTGTTAGTTGATAATACAGAATTTAGTCATGTGTAGGGGAGGGGACTTGGAGAAATTTCTTATTAATCTTTTCCTCAGTTTTGCTGTGAGCTGAAAATTGATTTAAGAATGAGGGCTGGAGAGGTGGCTCAGTGGTTAAGGGTGTGTACGTTTTGCAGAGAGCGCTATCTGAGCTCTCAACACACCTCAGGCTGCTCATAACCCTATAGAACTCCAGCTCTGGGAAAAAGATCTCCTCTAGTGGCCTCTGTGGGTATTGCACTCATAACTCCTTATACACTCCCCCATATACACACGATTTATTTTTTACAAGCCTTAAGTCAATAAAGAGCAACTTGTTCTTCTAAAGGGACATAAGACGGATGGATCGGGCTATGAAGTGATGTTCAACGGCACAACTGATTTTTCAGTTCGGTACAGTCACGTTTCAAAGGACATGAAGACAAATCGACCCGTGGTTCTACTACTGGGTAAACATGCAAGGAAAATGACCACCACAGAAGGAACGAAGCGCCGACACAAGCCGACATGAATGCTGCCATGTTTGAAAACGCAGTCAATGCTCTCTATGGGTTCCCTTAGTGGCCTGGGCTCCAGCTGAGGACTTAGGTGACAGGATTGTGGTGTCTGAAACTAAGTTCCTCCAGGGACTAATTCACTGATTAACAGCCAGGCAGACGAGGTCCTTGAGGCGTCCTTGAAGGGTTAACTTGTCCCGCACCCTTCCTCCCTTCCTGCTGTCACTGTACACAGGGAGCCTGACCCCACACCCTCCTCAGGCAGGCTCTACTACTTCACACAGTTCTGTGGTGAGGGGCCCAGCAGACCATGGACACAGTGCACCTCAATCAAAGCTCTCGTCCTTTCAACCGGGCTACAGTGAAGAACCTTAGGGGAGCCAAGCCAGAGCTCACACAGCATGACTCCGTTGAGATGAACTGCTCGGAAGTGGCAAGTTTGTCAAGGTAGATTATTGCTGCCTAGCAGGCAGGGTGGGGAGGCTGAAGGAACTGGGTGTGTGTGGGGGGATTAGAGGCATGAAATTGCTCAAAAGCTGGATTGCATGATGGTATACAATCATGTAAACATACCGGACCTCAGAGAATTGTTCACTTTACATGCGGGAGTGGGGAGTTCTATCTCAGTATAGTTAGTATTCAGTACCAATTAAAATGAGGGTCATTACTGCTAATACAACACAAGGCTACTGACTGGGGGGCTTCTACTTTGTCTTGAGTGGTAGAGACTGGGAAATCTGACCAAAGAGAGTCATGTCTAATGGGCGAATAAATCAGCCACATCTGGCAAATAAATGAATTTTGCTGTCAAATTTAAAAGTAACAGTGACAAAGCCTCTTGACTTTTGAATTTCCTGTCTTCAAGTTAACTTGAAGTTCGTGTGTAAAGTACAGTCAGCTCCGTCACATCACCTAGAAACAATGCCACCAGGAAAGAAAGGTTCCTCCTTGATTCAAAACAGAAACCTAGGGTGATAAATGCATAGACGCCACAATTGCAAGGCCCGACACCAAGAGAGCTGTACTTTACACTAAGAGTGTTCTAGAAAGCCTGGCCAGGTGGTTGGCGAGTTTGCTCGGTGACTTCAGAGTACTTGCTGCTCTTCCGAGGACCCTCATGCCGGCTCATCATCATGGGTAACTAGCTCCAGGGGCCTGGTGCCCTCAGTTGATTTTGGTAGGCACCAGGGAAGCCAGTGGTATACATACATGCGAGGAAAACATTCATACACATGAAGTAAAAAAACCTAAACACAAACAAACCTGACCCGACCAGAGATAGCAGGTCTATAAACCTACTACTGACTTGGGGCGCTGAGAGAGGAGTCTCAAGTTCAAGGTTAGCCTAAGCTACTTATCAAGACTCTAAATAAGCAAATACACAAACAAAAGACTTTTAATATTTTGTCTTAAAAATAAAATAACTTTAGAAGTTTGAGTATTAACAGAGGGTAAAACCTAAGTACATCATGTCTTTGTATTGTCCACAGCCTCGGCCTACAGAGCTGCTAGCCAGCTGTAGTCTACTTTTCTGAACTTTCTCAGCTCTTTCTCTTCATATTTCGACAGCTGATGTATAACATCGTCCCTCAGATCCGTGTTATGCGTTTCCTGGGCTTTTTCGGTAACATCGTTTTCTTCGTCTGAATCGTCGCTGTCTTTGTTCTCTTCCATATCTACTTCATCGGGAACTTCTTCCGCACTTCGACGACAACAGAATAAAATATGAACACCGTTAGACATTTCGGAAGTAGGACGCACATTGACATACCACACAGAAAAGATGACCCCGCGATGAGTCTTTACGGAGCATGGCCATAAGGGGCAGGTGGACTTAGAGAAGGTGTGATTCTTAGCACATCTCTAACCATGCACAACACATCTCCCCCAGTTAGTTACAGATAACTGTACTTAATAATCTATGTCATCAGCTGCATTTCAAAGTGGACGACGTTCTCGAATGACACCGAAGAAGAACCATCTGGAACTCTTACCTTTTGGTCTCTTTAGACAGCAGCAGCGAGTTCACAAACAGAGAACACAGGAAAGAAGCCGACGGCAGCACGTGGGCCGGGGTGTGGAGTAGCTAGAGGTAGCAGAGAGACAGACTTGGTAAAAGATCCTCCTTCGGCACAGGGCTACTTCCCTTCCTAATCCCCTTATTCTAAATGCTAAGCTGAACACAAAAGGCTTCCCGGGGAATAACGAGGTCAAAGGAGGCAGGCCTTCCAGCTGCCCACACTGAGCAACCCAGGTCCAGGAGGGAATCCCCGCACTGCGGGACAAGGATGAATCCCATGCTCCTGGAGGCAGAGCATGCAGTTTCAGGGGCCCCTGCATCTGCTGGACTCCTTACTCACCTCATTAATGGCAGGGATGTTCTCCGTTAAGGGGAGTTGTACCAGCTCGTTCTCTGAAGTCTCACTGGACCTCGCATCCTGCTGCTGCCTGTGTTTTCCCAATATAAGAGAAAACGGGGTCGTCGGCAGACTTTCTTCTGCCAGCAGCTGCGCGGAGAGAAGAGAAAAAGACATTATTTCAATGGAAAGGTGGAACTTCTTTGACTTAACAGGTAAGTGCCACTGAACTGTAGGTGGCTCTGGTGAAGGGGCAGAGATCACTCGGAGTTATTCTCCCATCAAAGAAAAGCAAATGATGCCTAGGGTCCCACTTTCTACATGGGAAAGCCAACCACAGATGCCGAGGGGAGAACCATGGCGGCCTTGCTGGGGCTTAGAAAGACCACAGCGGGCACGCGCTCACAGGGGCAGAGGAAGGGTGAGAGGCCACATGACATGCTGGAAGGAGAGCATCTTAGTAGAGCCAAGAAAGCAATATTCTCAGAACACCAAAGTGAAGAGGTGACCAAAGACAGAGCAGTTCTTTGGGATCCAGTGTCCTGAGGGAAACGAATCCCTGGGTGAACGCAGGTCCTAGATGACCACTGTGTAGCAGATTCACAGAACAATTAGTCCAGACTGAAGAAATGCACAGGCTTGTGAAAAGCTTTTCATGACTTGAAAGAATACTTATGTGTCTGAAGATTCTGAAAGAATTAAGTTAATTTGCATAAATGCTAGAGTATCAGCTTACAGACACGCACTCTACAATTCTTTCCTACAGCCCAGCTAACCCCTTTCATCCGAGCGGAATTCTAAAAGCCGGCTTTCTTTAGGAAGACAGCATAGTGCGCGCAGACAGCGGCAAATGCCTACCTGTTTGCTTGTTGGTGTGAGTTTCTCTTCCGGAGACTTCGTACTGAAGGTTAACAAACACTGAAACGACAGGTCAATTAATGGAGCATATGAACAACATTAAATGAGATGACACAAGGGAAATATCAAATTTCCATTTTGATATATACATCTGCTCACAGAAAAGCTAGGAAAGATTTAAAGTTGCTTGAAAGGTCCTGTGAGAGTTACAAGACTTTGAGTCTCAAGACTATGTTTTTTGAGACATGTAAGACCTGGTAATAAAATAATGGCCACCAGTTTCTTCAATAGCAAATCAAGCTATAAAATTAGGGAAAATGTTAATAAACACAACTTAAAATGGTTCTGGTGCTTGGGGCTTTGCTGGGGTCAGAGTTAACAGACGGCCTTGCGGATGTGGGGGTAACGCGCTAAGACAACCACGTTCACAGCACCGCTGGGCTGACGTTTACCTGACGACTCCATTTGGGAAATAACTCTGTAAAGCCATAGTTCTACCTAGTAACCAACTTTCTAAAGTTATGTCCATAAACTGGTCACGCTCCGAGGGAGTTAATTACCTGCGACTGCGTTAGGAAGTAAAACTGGGACCTGTTCAGCCACTGGTGAGCTTCTGAGGTGAAGGACTCCGGGACGTCGCGCGGCACGAACACGCCCCACTGCACTTCCTCTCTGGAGATGGTCCTCTGGACGTACAGCGGCCTGGGCTCGCTGGGTTTAAAGACGAACACTGAGGGGAACAGAGGAAGATGGCACTTGGCCTGTGGAGGTTGCCTCTCCCTCAGCCTGCAGGCTCACACTCAGCCTGTACCCAGCCCTCCAGGTAAGAGCCCTCTTCGGACTGTTTCAAATCTGCTGTTGTTTCTGCTGAATCTACCGAGCGCCTACTGTGTGCACCAAACAGGGACAGAATGAGGACTGGAATCCGAAAGAGAAAAGGAATTCTGTTCCAGAGACCAGGGGCATAGGAAGAAGAGACACCAGAATACCGTCCAAGCGTTTGTCTTAAGGATCAGGAAAGAGATGCAGACATTGTCTCAGAAGCAGACGAAGCCCAGGCAGACATCTAAAGGAGACTGTGAAGGCTGAGTGGGAGCTGGCCCGTGGAAAATCAGTGATGTACGAGAACACTCTAGCACTAAGCATGAAAGCACACGCTATAGGTGTCTGGCAGGAAAGGAGGAGCTGTAGACAGGTTTCTGATCCACAGCGCAAGTGCTTCAGCTTATAGGGAAGACACTAGAAAGAACACTCGGAAACAGGCCTGATGCCATCAGAGCGTGGTGAGTACTTACAGTCTGAGCCCGCTGCAGACTGCATAACCGCGGCAACATGGTCTGAGTACGGGTCAGCTTCCAAAACGCTAACATTTAATTTCGCGCTCCACTGCACTGTGGGAAGAGGAAACACATCTGAGAACAGGTTGGTCAGGAGCTCTTTCTGACTTTACGATGGGTCCTCTTCATCCTTCCCGGCACAGTCTAGCACGCCACTATTCTATGGAAGGAGTTTAAGCTCTCCCTAACAACAGACTCACACTGCCATCCTCTGAGGAGGGTTTGGTGAAGTGTGCAGCAGACAGCAGGGCTACAGAAAGAACTTCAGGTCCTTCCGCACACTGTCACCAAGCAAGGCTCATTCAGATCCAGGGATGCGGCTGTTCTGCTCTCACACACATTTGGTACAGACCACATCACGCAAATCAGTCAAAGGCCAGCAAAGCCTCATTTTCTAGGAGTTCCGGAAGAGATTGCTTTCAGATCTTACACTGCCCGGGATCCTACCATCAACAGAGCGTTGCTCAACTCAGAAGATGAAGGTGGAGGCCTGCACCCGGGGCACACTGGGCACAAGGGTCTCATTGTTTACAATACGTAACCTACTACCAGCCCACTGATCCGAAACTTTCGGTCAAGTGAAAGATTACGTACATATTATTATGGGAAGGACACAGCCACAGGACCCTTACGTCCTGAAACGCCAGCGCCTAAGCGCAGCACCCCATGCGCTCTCCTAGGCCGCCCCAGAGTAAAGAGCAGCTACTCTCCCCGCCCACAGGCCGTCACCTCAGCATACACACAGCTTACATGAACAGCTGAGCAGGTTCCAGCAGCACAGGATGGCGTTCTCAGTCGTGCCGAGAAGGAACTTAGAGCACGTCAATCTTCCAAAGCACAGGTGCCTAGGTCAGAAGCACGCCAGGGTGAGCGGTGGGCAGTGCCAGCACATTTACTTACACAGAGCGGCGGGCTGTGAGCCCTGGGCTCAGTCCTATTCAGCGTAGATCAGGAGCAGGCACGGCTTTCCCTTCTGTGCTCCTAACTGTTCTGGCGGCAATGGAACAGGGGCTAAGGCAACACAAGGGGTGTTTAGGTACTTGTAGTTCTTTAGGGAACTTTGGTGACCGACTCTTACGTGCTGCGTCAAGTAACAATCGCCACACAACACAGAGCAACTTATGGAAAATGTGTGATGACAATTAACAAAACCTTACGGTCTTTACCTACAGGAGAAAATCTGTACTCAAATTTTTAAAGAAAGTTTTACAAAGTAAATTTAAAATTCGATATATTGGAGATGAGATGGAATCAGTCACCTGTCAGCACCGTGCTCAGGTCTGGGTACCAGCAGTAACGGATTGAGCATTCCATTGTGCTCTACGGGAGCACAGAGGTTAGCACAGCCTAATTGCTTCCCAGGACCTCCATTCAATTGTTTACTGTTCTGAACAGAACTGGATATGGTCGTTCAATGTCGTCGATCCTGGCTTAAGAATGCTTATAAACTGCTTATGCGCGCACGAGTCTCAGTTCTCGAACGCTTGTATTAGCTTACCCTTACTCCCCAGCATAAGACTGCTTCTATTGGGGAACGCATACATCATTACCGAAGTTTAAAGACTTACTTAAATTACAAAGATACACAGACTTTGGTAGCAATTCAAACTAATTTACCCACCTTATTTTCCCAGCTCGTTGGCAAAACGTACACTTTAGTTCCCACGTTTCTGAATCCCATACTGTAACTATTTCTTCGAAGCTAACTGCTAGCAAGGAGCTGTCTTCAGAGAAACAGCAGTTGGTTGCTTGGTACTTGTGATAACTGCCCACAAAGTCACAAGTCCAGCCAATGGCTTTTTCTGTGGAGAAACAGGTCACAACAACAACGTCACAAATATTAATAAATAGCATTACAGACACGTTATAAGAGCTAAACAAAGAAAGCAAAATAAAACCAAAAACCAGATTCCCCACACTGAGAAGTTTAAAAGTGCTGTTCTGGTATCTTCCCCTTCCTGGAGACCTTGACCGCCCCCTAGTGGAGAAAAGAAAGGTCCAGCAGCGAGAGCCCCTTCAGCTGCCCAAAGGCACAGACTCTGGTGAAAGCGTACGCAGAAATTTAACACGAAAAAAAAAATTAACATGAAAAAAAAAATCTGCTGAAATTAAGCAGCAGTTTATAGAACGTAACAAGGCAGAGAACCCCTTCTCAAAGAGGACATTAACAACGTACAAAGACATCACTTCTTCCAACGGAGACTTCCCAGCACCATCTACGTGCTAACTTACTGTATATGTCGGAGTCATCGGCTAACACCCACACTTTGAAGTGGCCATCTCTGCTGGCTGTGACCAGCATGGGTCTTTCGTAGTTTTCTGCGTTATTGAAACAGAGAGCTGTGATGTGGTCGTCATGTGGCATGGCGATCTTGGTGTTAAGAGAGAACCTAGCAGAAGGAAAACCACACGTTTACTCTCAGAAAAGATACGGGAGGCTAATATTCCGTGCAAAGCGCGATGGTATCTTTAACATGGGAGGGTGATAAGATTGTCACCGACACACTCAGGTCAAACAATCACAGGGCAGGTTCTAGCATCACGTGCGTCCGGGGTGACTCAAACGCTGATCATTATATCCAGCGGACAGCTCACTGGCAAAAATGAGCCAAATGCACAGCAAGCCACGCTGAAGGTCTCTGCAGGCTGGTTACAAAGAACGTAGAGGTCTGCTTCTAAAGACAGACACCCGAAGGAAAGAACGGCCTTGAGAGGCTCCACTTAGGTTTATAAGGTGAAAATACGGCATCAGTCCCAGCACTGCTGTGTGTCCCGAGAGAGCAGCAGAACGGCGTATCAGGCGCCTCAGTGCGAAGAGAGGGGACTAGGAAGGACAATCACTTAACGCTTGGGCCTCTTTCCTCATGCGTGATAAGTGCGGCACAGGCTCAGGTGGCCGCATTCTTTAGAAACTTCCCAAGCCGGCTGTGGTGGTGTGTGCCACGACTCCCAGCCCTCGGGAGGCAGACACAGGCAAATCTGAGTTTGAACCAGTCTGCTCTACGGAGCAAGTTCTAGAACAGCCAGGGCTACACAGAGAGAGATCTCGTGTCTGGCACACAAAGGCCCAACGAGCAAACCAGCGGGGATTATTTACTTAAACAAATGACTCATGTCTATAACAACACGTCTATACTCAACTCTGAGAGACACTGAGGCACATTTGGGTTCAAATTCTGGATTTGCCTAGAATTGTGTACTGTGTTGTGGGGCTACAATTCTTTCTCACGTTTCATCATTTCTGGGATGACACAAGGCCTACTTTACACGAACACTTTCTCAAAACGGAAAGCTAAACAAAGCTTTACTGTTAGAATAATGTCCCAACCCCATCCCTATGTGTCAAAATGGACCAGAAAGACCAACGGCTTTAACTGTGGGACAAGAATCAAGTGAGGCCACACAGTAGGATTACCCTTGCGTCTTCTTGCTGTAAACCCACAGCTTCATTTGCATTTCCAGCTCAGATGGGTTTTCTTGCCGTTGTTCGACTGTGGCCAGCCAAGTGCCCGAGTGGCTAAAGGCGGCCTTCTTCAGTTCAATCTGGATCAGCCCGTCATCATTGATGTACTCTTGCTGGATGATATCTAACTGACGAGGTCAGAGAGGATGAGATGCTATTAATACAAGTGCCTTTAATTTATGGCCATATTTTTTCCAAGAAAACTTCAAGGCTAAATTAAATTCTCTATCGCTTTAAGAGAGGAACAAAATAAAAAAAAAAGAACGACGGTCGAAGTAGGCTAAGCCTTTTCATTTATGACGGATCTTTTAATCCCTTACAATGGGTTGTCTAGTGTTTGCTAAGATAACGAAGTGGTTGCTTTTTGTTAGGGAGCCCTTGTTTGAACAGCTGATCTGAATAGTAGATCCAAATGGTCTCAGATGTATTCGACGGTTAGGATGTTTACATAGTCACAGGAGGTATCTGGGGGCTAGGACCCAAGTCTACACATAAAATCCATTTATGTTTTATGTGCACTTAAATCTATTGCCAGCCTGGGGGTAATTTTATATAAAGTTTCAGCATCATGCTGTGGTATAACTTCACATGAAGTCAGGCATAGGATTTTCCTCTTGTAGCATCAGAAGGTACTCAGAAATTTTAGATCTGAGAACATTTAAGAGTCTGGATTTTGGCCAGACATGGTGACCCATGCCTTTAACCCCAGTACCCAGGAGGCAGAGGCAGGTGGACCTTTGGGTTCAAGGTCAGCCTGGTGCACAGAGTGAGTTCCAGGACAGCTAAAGAGAGAAAACTGTCTTGAAAAACAAAAACCGAGCAACCAAACAAACTAAAAGACTTTGGATCTTGAGACTGGGGATGCTCAAACTGTATTAAGTGTAGTAACTGCCGTTTCAGAAGATGCGGGGCTATTAACGTTTCTTTAAGTTTGTAAGATATGGAAAGGGAAAAGAGAGCCAGTTACTGCAGCACTAACATAAGAAGACCAGGGCAGGCGCACGGAAAAGGTGGGATTGTGCCTTTTCAGGACCCAAGTATTCCTGTTTAATCTGCACTAAACTTTAACTCCAGCATGCGAATGACAGTTCCCCACACAGCAGACACGATTTGTATGTCGATCCACACAGGCTAATGCCCTACCACCGCGACTGAAAGCTCACGCGTGGGCAGCAACGACGGCACTAGAGCAATCACAGACACTATCAGCCACGTGCAAATACAAACGCATAGGATCAACATCGGCGTTCCCAAGAACCCAAGGCTCCAGCAGCAATGTGAAGACCTAACCCTCATTTTAAAACTTAGCTTACAGATCAAAACCTTACATTATACAACTGCTTGTCACCCTGGAGGGAGTAAAACTGCAGGTGGCCAGGCTTCCCATTCAAAACTAAGGCCTTGGTTTTCGGGTCGACCATCAAGCCAGTGGATATGCTCCTATCTGCAAGAGAGGAGACGGTGGGTGATTCACGTGTGGGCAGCGGCTGCTTGTCAGGGCAATCCCGCATCCCCGACAGTCCGCAGTACCTTTCACTAGGCCTTGGATTACTGCACATGCGTCGAGGTTTCGTTGAATAACGGTTATCTCTGTTAAAGCAGGGAGACAAATCATTAACACAAATAGGTAAGAGTACCAAGGTGAAGAGGACCCACCCGTGTTTATGTGACTTTGAAATATGCCAGAACACAAGACAATCCAGTAAGTTCAACTACATCCGTGTTACTAGAAAACCAGAACTAAATTTTACAAGTTAGTTGAACATTAGGGACGGGGATAGAAGTTTCTGGCAAAGTCATTAACCTTTTCTTTCAAAGTCTGTGTGTTCTGTGTGTTGAGGGGCAGGTGCAAGTGCTCTAAGATGCTCGGTGAGAACGCTGGGTATCCCCAACCTGGAGTTCCAGGTGGTTGTGGGCCTGATGGGGGTGCTGGGAACTGAGCAGGGTTCTGTAAGAGGAGGGCATCTACTACCCGCTTTTACAGACTGCGCTCAAGGACAAATCATGGCGTACAGACTGGTCTAGCTGGGAAGGCACGGGAAGAAGAGCCATGCCTCTCCTCCCATCGTACACCTCCATGCTCCCTCACCCCCTAGAGCTGTGACGAAAGATGCTCAGAGCCCTCACGACAATGCCATTACTCGTGGGAGCAGGAAAGCCCACTTCAAACACGCCTTCCATTTTAGAAGTTTTTGAAAATATAACTGCCATAGCAATAAACGAACACATTTAGCCTTATGTCTTCATGAAAACAATTTTGAAAATGATGGATCTGGTGACATGTGAGGTTAAGGGGGGGTGGAGGAAAAAGCCATGTATTAGTAAGCCTCTTCCTGTTCTAGGTCCCTGTTTCCCGTCCAGAGGCTGCTGTCTAATGCATTGCCTCCTCGCACCGAGACTCAGACTTACTGTTGTCAGAGTGAGAAGTGCAGAACAAATCTCCGGCAGGGGAGACGGAGATGTGCTCAATCGTGGAGCCCAGGCGAGGCAGGAACTCCTTGTTCTTCTCGGCTCCGTCCCGCCACTCGACCAGCACACACTCGCGCCCGCCGCTCAGCAGACTGCTGCCTTCACAGCCGAGGACACACGGGCAGAGTTTGGAGGGAAACAAAACAGAGGCAAACAGAATCAGCCTTTAGGGGATTTCTTTGGAAGTTTACAAACGTGCCCTCCTACCATTTTAACTGCTTTCATTGATTATCTTGTCTTATTTTAATTTTATTTTTAATTGACATAGCTGAGCAGATATACATGGTACAACATGATGCTTGCGCACATATAGAGTGTAATACTCAAATCATGTCATTTGAACATCTGGCACCGTGGGCATTATCGATTCCTTGTGATGAAATAATCAAGCTCTTTTTTTTATCGTTACAATAGTAATAGTGACAGCCACACTATTGTGCAACAGAGGAAACAGAGCAAAGATGACCTACAGATAAAATGTCTGTCGGTCAAACATCTAATAAGGAATTGAGATTTATAGGGTATAAATAACTCAAATAGTTAAAACGCATAAATAATACAACTGAAGAATGGACCAAAAGAAAACCCTTTAATATGGACATTTCCCAGAAGATACACAGAAGCCCAACAGGGGTATGAAAACATCCTCCACATCAGTAACTATCAGAAATGCAAACAGTCAGAATGAGGCGGTGCCTTACTGCACCGGAATGTGGAGAAAAGGAATTCTGAATTCTTGCATGGTCGTTACAGAAAACAAAGTCTAGACTGTACTTGGCAAGCTTGCTCTGGGTATACACCCAAGAGAAATGAAGCCGGCACACTGAAGAACGCAATTTATTACTATCACGCACCAAAACTCAGGCTCGATAATATGAACTAACCGCGCTCAGCCCAAATGAAGAATATTGTCAGCAACTTTGGGAGGAGGTAAGACAGGATTTAGTCACATGATGGTCACAGTGTATCCTACTGTATGTTTATGACCATTCCTGGCCCTGAGATGGGCAGAGACCACAGTAGGGAGATGAGAAGGAAGGGCAGGTTAGATCAGGGGAGAACCAAGACATTTCATGAAATGCACACACACATGGACGCGTATACCAGCACACCAAAACCACATAGTATTGAGTTGTATTTCTGGAGGTACGAGGAAAGGAGGGTAAAGGTGAGTGAAGAGCCCACATTTCTTCACCTGTAGGGTTAGCTCCCCTTCCTTCTCTTTTGTCTCGACCCTTATGTCACAATGGTACTCAGCAGACACCAGTCCAAAGCTTCAGCAGACTGAGTCTAGCTCCTGGCTCTGAGGAGCTAGCCCTAAGTTCACCTGCAGTATCCAGAGCACACGGGCATCTAAGACCTGCCCAAATTCTATTTACTAACCATCAGACCTGTCCGGTCAGTTTCCAGGAGGAACAGGAGAAGAACAAGCCCACTTTCCTGTCCTGTTGGCAGGCACGCGGTCTACCCTGGCGTCCTGTCAGAATTCAGACATGACTGACAATGATTTTGTCACACGGGTGTGTGGGCACTAACAGTAAAAGAGGCCATGCACTTCCCATGTCTGCCTCACAGCCACCAGGGTCTAGATCTAAAGGAGGGAATACCTGGGCTGGAGAGATGGCATGGTCGTCAAGGGTAGGCTCACAACCAAAACAATAAAATAGGGAACACTCAGTCAGTCTGTCCATCAATTAAAACATGGCTTCTAAGTTACACCCAGGCCCAAATTCTTACTAACCACCAGACTGTATGCTAACTAGCCACTGCCTCAGCTCCTCACGTCCTTCATCCGTGAAAGGACAATCTACAACACACTTCACAGGGGTGAAGACAGATGATGGAAAACACGGGCAGCTATCTGCATTTGATAGACGGCAGCAGAGTTACGGACTAAACTCTACTCTAAAGCTGGCCTAGACTTTACACGGGTTTTCCGTGTCAGGAGAGATGAGCACACATGTACACTCTAGAATCTGGAGAGTTAAACTACATGCTATCGTGGCAGGCAAAGCACAACAAAGAGTCATAAAAATAGTGTTCCTAGCCGGGCGGTGGTGGTGCACGCTTTTAATCCAGCACTCAGGAGGCAGAGGGAGGCGGCTGTGAGTTCAAGGCCAGCCTGGTCTACAGAGTGAGTTCTAGGACAGGCTCCAAGGGAGTTACAGAGAAACCCTGTCTTGGGGGAAAAAACAAGTGTTCACAACTTGACTCCCATAACGTGTTGTTTGTGACAGGGTCTCTCTACAGAGCTTAGGCAGGCCTTGAACTCATGGTGATCCTCCTGCCATGGGCTCCCTAGAAACGGAATTACAGCTGTATACCATACCTGGTGCCTCAAACAATTTTAAATCTTAAACTATAAACGTTGTGAATCCCAACATTTGATTCAGACACTTCTAAACATCCTTTTAATTATCCAAGTGGCCTTACCTGACACCGTAAAAGCCAAATCCATTACCATATCGTGGTGCCAATGCAAACACGTGTATGTGTACTGCTTTTCATCATGAAAATTCCTCCTGTTGCAGAAAAAGTACTTTTTAACATTGCTTTTCCTCTTATAATATACCCTGATTCTGGCTTCTTCTCCCTCACTCCTCCCCGCCCCTCCCGTCTAGACCTACGCCCTTTCCGTCTCTGATGGGAAAACCAACAGGCTTCTGAGAGAGCAATGAAATAAATTAGAGTAAAACAAAAATTAACACATCAGAATTGGATTAAAAAAAAAAACAAAACTAAGAGAAAGCACAGGAACAGAGACCCACTCGTCTGTGCTCAGGAATCCCATAGAAACACTGAACTTGAACCCGTACTACATAGGCAAAGGACACTCTTTCTGCCTCCTCTTCCAAGGGGTTCCCTGAGCCACGAGCAAAGCTCTTTGATGGAGACATTCACTTAGGGCTGAGGAAACAAAACTCGTAACTTGACCTCAGATGCAAGATAGGAAATGATGGCATGCTAAATAAAACAAATCGCCATCTCCAGCATTCTGGCTTCAGTATTGGGAAACCGTTTGTTATTCCTAACCACAACCCCCTCTACAGGTAGGTTGTTATGATACCACACCACCCAGTAGGCGCGCGCAATGTCACACTGTTCTGTTTTAGTTCAAAGGCTGAGAGCCTAAGATGGTTCCAGGTGACAGAGAGTGCTTCCTTTCTCCAGAAGCTTAGGGTGAGGTGTCTTCCGGGACCTATGAAGGGAGAGCGCGGCAGGCAGCACAGCCTGGTCCTCCGCAGCTGTGATGCTCACACTTCCTTCTCTCGAACCCAGGGGCAGTGCTGCTCTACAGGGCGAGGGGGAGGCAGAGTGCAAGGGACCCCATGTTTCCCCGAGCTCACTGACCAAAGGCGGATCTTGCCATCCATGTGGCCAGATGCGATGCAGTCTTCCTTTGGGTGGCAGGCGACACAGGTGAACCTGTTCCTAGCGTTCTTCTTATTTTTGGTGGATGGTAACGTAAAGCTAGGAGAAAGAGAAACAACTTTCCTTGGGTTCTGAACCAAGCATTCTGTTTGGCTGACATCTATCAAAAAACAGCACAAACTTCATGTGACTCGTACCTCATCCCAAGAACTGGCCAATGGAAGCTACTAAGGTAAGTCATGAGGACAGTCCTTTTAGGACCTTTTCCTGGCCTGGGGACAGCTTATTCAATTTTCTCTCTGCACCAAACTTTCAGCATTAAGCTTACGGCCATGCTTATTAAGTCCTAACTGCAACAACCGACTTTGTGTCCTAAAGGGCCACGATAGAGAAATCAATAGTTTGCTC
Source organism: Myodes glareolus (assembly GCF_982192425.1). Lineage (NCBI taxonomy): Eukaryota > Metazoa > Chordata > Mammalia > Rodentia > Cricetidae > Myodes > Myodes glareolus. The sequence continues at coordinate 33,997,870 of NC_142052.1, read as the reverse complement.
TGTCTATGTGGGCTCACTTGTGAAGACGGGAGGATCTTAGAAGGGAGGCTGGGAAGATGCCCGTGGCCGACAGACACCGTCTACACAACACTCAGCTGGCACCGCAGCCTCTAAACACGGATCTTATTCATCCTTACAACTCAGTGAGACATTGTCTCTACTTCAACATATTAATTTGAAGTACATGGTGTCTGAAATTGCTAAATAGTTTAAGACCATGCTGTGATTTTTTTTTCCCTTGTCACCCTGACACAAGCTAGGATCACCCAGCAAGAAGAAACCTCAACTGAGACAATGCCTCCGATTGGCCTGTCGGTAACCGTGTGGGGATTTTCTTGATTGACATTGATGTGGGAGGGCCTAGCCCTCTAGGAGTGATGCTACCACTGGGCAAGCAGGCCTGGGAGGTATAAAAAGCAAGCTGGGGAGCCACAGAGAACAACGATAAACAACATTCTCGGCCTCTGCTTTATCTCCCCCCTTGAGTTTCTGCTCTAACTGCTCTTTACGACGTACTGTGAGATCAAGATGCTAGTTGGACTCGCCCTTTCCTCCCCGGCTGCTTTTGGTAAAGGTGTCCTTCTCAGCAACAGGAAGCAAACTGCAACAAAGCCCCAGTAACCTCATGCCTATTTCGGTTCCTACGGCCAACGAGAACCATCAGGCCAGGCCTTGTCAATCTAAATCCATTTTTACACCAAGTCCACACTTGGTGCATGACATATATGGGGGCTGGGATGGAGGAGACCCCGAGCTAGGATCCCCACCTACACTGTGGGTTCCCACTTCTAGAAATAAGACCCAGGAAACAGGTTTGTACCACACCGTAACAAGGGCTCAGGCAAATACAACCAAGTTAGTAAAAGGGAAGCCTTACTTGCATGTTTTTTTCTTTTTGAGAAAGTAAATGGATAAGTAGAAGTCCCGCACCGCAGCGATATAGTCTCCCTGTGATTGAAGCAGAAGGCAGTGTTAGGAGGAAAGCTCTGAGACCACACCGCTGCAAAATGACATGCTAGACTTCCCACGGAAAGGGCTGTCTTACCTTTACAATCAAGAGGAAGCAAGCCCTAAATTCTATGACACTCTCCAGCTTTAATTGCAGTGACTTACATTTTTTTCCCACTAGGCATACATATGATACCACGCCATGTTTGAGTCTGTCCACAGCTGCTGCCACAACCAAGACCTAGAAACATTTCCTTCACCCTGAATGTCCCTTCCCTGTCTGTCAATGTCCCAACTCTCACCAGCAACGGCCATTTTTATCATCACAGCTTAGTTTACCGTATGTTGGCGGAGGTGCACTCAGCTGAGTAAGCGCACCAGAAGTCTGTTGTCTGGCTGGCGGGCTCTGGTCGTCAGTTCGTGTTTCAGAGCTATGGGAACATCCGTCACTCTCACACACACTCATTTACGGTCATGCTCTAATCTAGGGCCAGGTAGTCTAACGCTGATTTCATCCTGACACCTTTGGCAACTGCAGCAGAGGTGAGGCGGACTCTAACTGATGACCAGCAACACTGAATACTGACCTACCATGATGAAGCCATCTTCGCTAACCCCGCCCAGGAGAAAGAGAAAGGAATCCTACAAACCCCAAGGCTGACGTAATAGATCTTTGGTGGCATTTTATTTTAAAATAATAAGTTATTAACATAACTTATTAGATAACTTATTAGCTAGATAATGGTACAAATATCATCGAGTACCTGTCAAAAACATGCAGGGTGCAATATTCAACTGAAAAGAGAAAAATATTTCTGATCTTATTTCCTTTGGGAACTGTCATCTTCTATGTGTTAAAAAAAGTCTAGAAAAGTCTTTAAACATTATCACTGGTGAGACTGAAGATGTTCTTTCCTCATATTTTTCTGTAATACCTGAATTTTCTATAATGGGTATGTCAATTATAGATACAGAGTCCATATTGTCTAAAGAGACATAGCCTAAAAAGGAACAATTTCTTTTTCTTTTCTTAAAAACGGGACAATATTAGTGGTTTTTATATGAAACAGGCAAAAAAGAGTAAAAATACCAGACATTGTTATTTGGGGGAAAGTTATAAAAGAACAAAGGGCAGAATAGATAACACAAGGATGGTTCTAAAAGAATATAGACCATAACCAGAATACTTGTTAAAACAATGTCATAGAGCTTTAGTTACCAACAAAAATATAGCATTGTACCGGATCACCAGTGTTGGGGGAAAACTTACAGGGAACAGATTTTAAATATATGCAGAAACTAACAGAAGAAACGTACCTCATTTCCGAAGTCAATGCACTTGGGTGACCGGTTTACATAATCCAAAACGAAGGTTCGCTCCCTAGCTTCCACGTTCTGGCTTGATGACTTGGGCAGTTTCACGGACACCAGCTGAAATACGTCTAGCCAAAGGGAGCCATTTGTGAGAGTTTCTCTAAAGCAAGCACACTGAATCATACAAAACTGCTACTCTGTACTCTCAAATGCCAAGACTGTAACTTAAGGTCATATTGAACAAAAAGTTTAATTCCTCATTTTTTTTTTTTTTTTTTCAAAACAGGGTTTCTCTGTGTAGCCCTGGCTGCCTCAGAACTCGCTTGGTAGACCAGGCTGGCCTCAAACTCAGAGATCCACCTGCCCCTACCTCTAGAGTGCTGGGATCAAGTGTGTGCCTTTGATCACTGTCTGGCTGAACTCATCATTTATATATATATATATATATATTTTACCTACCTACCTAATGTCTATGAGGTTTGCTTGCTTGTATAAAAGTGCTCACAGGGGTCCTGGGAGCAGAGCAATGGGTGGCTGTAAGTTGCTCTGGGGGTAAGGGAACCAAGTCCGGGTCCTCTGCATGGGCAGCAAAGGCTCGTAACTGCTGAGCCATCTCTCTAGTCCCTGAGCTCTGGATCTGAATAAAGTCTGAATCCACACCTTCTCGCCACTCCTGGCTATAACTGCAGAAATGAAAATCTTATGTGTACCGAGCTGAGGTTTACAACGGCGCTTGCTTTTAATCCCAGCACTCTAGAATAGGAGGAGGTTTCAGCTAGAATAGCTAGAATAGGAAAGGCAGCAAGGTTTCAGCTGAGTCTGAGGTCAGCCTGGTCTACACGGCGAGTTCCAGGACAGCCAGGACTATAAAGACCCTGTGTCAAGAAGCCAAATGAATGAATGAATGAATGAATGAATGAATTGGGACTGAAAAATGAATACACACAGGGCAGCCAGGACTATAATGACCTTGCCCCCCCTCAAAAAAATAAACAAACAAATAAATAAAATGGGGTTGAAAATGAACACACCACTGGCAAACTAAGCAACCAAAAGTCAGAAAGCCACCTGAGCGCTCCCTGAAATGTGTGGTTAGGGATATGGCTCCGTGGTGCTTGTCATGATGCACGAAGGCCCAAGCTAGATCCTTGCACCAATTACAAAAGCCATGCAGTGGAGGGTGCCTGGCCAGGAGGATCCTGGGACTTGCTGCAGCTAGACTAACTGAGTCAGCGCGCGACGGGTGCAGAGAGAGCTGGTGTCTCTCACAGATTAAATGGAGAGACACGGGAAGATACCTGGGGTCAACCTATGGCCTCCATGTGTGTATCCGTGTACATGTATGTATGTAAACCAGCTGTAGCCTGCTACAATGTTCACAGTAAGCATAAAACTGGCAAACAAACCAAGAAGTTACTGATATTCAACCATAAGCAATTTAAAGCAGTTCTTTGGTATACATGTAATTGTACCATTTAGTACAAAACGAAAATAGTTTTCATATTAAGGAGATTCATGGGCTTGTATAGTTTTACACTAAAGAATTAGATCTTGGGCAGTCTAGTTGGCAGCCTATAGTACCTATATCAAAGCTGCTTTGCACTTTTAATTCTGGTACTACTGTATCTTAGGGAGTGAGTGGCACTCTTGAAGTCCAGCATTAGAAATTTTCCTTGGGTACCTCCATGTAGACACTCCGTTATATTAAATTCTATGATGGAGAATAATTATCTGTAATTCCTGACAACATTGTAGACATTACTGAAATGTTGATATGTGATCGTTTCAATCACAGCAGACAGAATAACAATTCAGCCACACGCCACTGGTTCTTAATATCAATTTATATCTATAGTATTTGGTATGACTGCAGATCAACAAATAAAAGGACACTGATACTTATCAAGAATGATATTAAAATTCTGCAGAAAAGCCAAATTCTTGCTTGGCTCTTACACTGAGCTCCGACTCCATTATTAATTAACTGAAATATACATATGCATATGTGGTAATTATTATTCACTGACGACCTCAGAACAGAACCCTCCACCCTGATGGAAAGATGACAAATTTAAATGCCAACTCAAAACCGCTAGCTCGATATTAAAAGCAGCGCTGAGTAGCATGGCTTTGTGAAACCGTAAAGATCCAGCTGACGCCCACGGAGACTGTTAAGTGGATTATGCTGTACCTGGATCTTCTTTAAGGATCGTGAGGAAGACGGAGTCTTCAGCGTGGGGAGGAATGAAGAGGGCGTGGAGTTTAGGTCCAACGGTGAACGTCTGAAAGAGATCACAGATCACACTATGCCCCGTGGTACAACGTGAGGCTCTCCCTGCTGTTTCCCTACCACAAGACAGCGCCTGTCTACAGAGGCCAGGCGCACTACTTGCTGAACAATCTTTAATACACCTTCCTGACTCAATGGTTGCAGTGTCTCACTGACTAAACCTACCATAATTTTAAGAGTTTGTTCCACCATAAACAATTTAAGGAGGATATGCATGGACGGACACACACACACACACACACACACACACACAATATGTATTTTGGTTCTCTTCCCACTGACTACACATATAAATTCTCTCTAAACCGTGTTCATTCCGCTCTTCTTTTATAATGCGTATTTTGGTGTGGTGGGGGAGGGTGGGGAATCACTGTTTGTTTTACATTTACACTTCTAACATTAATGGGATGAACCATCACACCATGGCAACTGGCATTTCTTTTCCTGTTTTGTATAATCCCTAGCTTACACCTGCCCCTCCTCCCCTTCCCAGAGCATGCTGGGAGAGAAGCCAGCACCTTCCACAGACTCCACACCACTGAGCTACAGCCTCAGTTTCCGTGGTCATTTATTTCCCATCCTGTTGGTCTAACTAGTCTTTTCTTATTGGTGTTTAAAATACTTTCTCTCAATGCTTTTATTCGTCTTCTTTCTGTGATAGGCTCTTCAAATTTTTATATAGTCAGAACTAGGTATCTTTTTAAATAATGTAGCTTTACTAATTTGTTCAGGAAGTCCCTTTACGACTAAGTCTTAGAGAAAAAGAAAACTAAAGAACAGTACACATACCTTTATCAAAATGCCATCAAGATAGTCCCACAGCTTAATCGTGCCATCAAAGGAACAAGAGTAGAGCTAGAAGGGTGAAATAGTAATGTAATAGATTACATTACATAGCATTCCAAAATTATCAATGAATAGCTAAAGGCCTAAAGGGCTGCTTTCTGTTTGCTGCTCATTACTCATCGATAGCCTTTAAGGGATAATGGAACTTCTAAAATTTGAATATCCCTATTTAAAATTTAAGTGCAAAGCTTCATGAGCCCCCCAGCATGATACTCAAAAGGTATCAGATTCAACTTTGGGATTTGGGGCTGTTGAGCCAGCAAAGTAAAACAAATATTCCCAAAATTCCAAAGCTCCAGTGTCTGAGATACTTCTGCCCTGAGTATCTGAGATGAAGGAGACCAGCCAGGGGTCTCTGCAAAAGAATCTAATTATAGCAATCTAGCAATTCCAAGTCCTAGGCAGGGACGAAGGGGGCGGGAGTCAAGCTTCTGCTCGGATGTGGAAATGCAGGAGTGAGGAACGCTCAAGAATTCGTTCTGCTGTCTCTAAACCCAATCCTTTTTCAAATTGGGGTCATGGCATTCATCTTACCTAATAAGTATCTCAAAAAGTGCCTCATATAGCCAAATAACCCTTTCTTTTTCTTTTTCAAAATCCAATCCAATCTTTTCAGAAACACAGTAGGAAATCTTATGTGCCGATTCTACAGCAACACCAAGGTGACATCAGTTGCTGTACAACCACAGACAGGTTGACAAGGGTCTGCAGACCCTTCCCGGTGAGCACAGATCTTAATAACATGTGGGGTTATGATAAGTAACCTTAGCTTTACTAGGGCTACACAGATTTTGTGTTGGTAGATAAAGACAGCTCGGTTATAAGGCTTATGAATAATTTCAATTCGAAAGAGTGAACTGGGTAATGAATTCAGAGATTGAAATAAAACGCATTTGGATAAGACAGTATTGTCTATTCAGGCAAAATAATTATGTTAGGTTAAAAAAATGACAGTATTATCTATTCAGGCAAAATAATTATGTTAGGTTAAAAAAATTAACGGCAGCTATGTTATCTAAGAATCATACACGTGGATTAGTAAAACAGCCAAAAGCACAAATGCTGTCAAAACAATGGAGACCTCTCCAGCTGACACACTCTTTATCCCCCAACCTCATCCCAGTCTGCTGATCAAGCTGCCCTTATCTGTATGGCCTTTGGTAAGTGGGACATACGTCAATGGATAGTATAGACAGCATTAATTGGAATTTTCTTTTCTTTAAAAAAATAAAGTGGGGTGGATATGGGATGAAGGGTAGATCTGGGAGGAGACAGGGGAGGGGGTGAATATGACCAAAATGTAATGTCTCAAATTCTCAAAGAATTAATAAAGTATTTTTAAAAAGAAAAACACCTTTGTCTGACTTTATTATTGAGACAAACTTTTATACAATGTATATACATTTTTTGACAAAGGTTAATAACACACTTAATAAATTTTTTATTTTAACTGAAGAACACTTTTTTTTCATTAAAAGCCTTCAAAGTATGCTTATTATAATTCATTTTGCCAAGTTCTTAGAGGACAGGTTTAAAAACATACCTGGGTCACACCAAACAGTTATTTGGCTCTGATTTTTAAGAGGAGCTCACGTAACTTTGGAGAGAAAACAGGAGTGTCGCTCTATGCCCCACTGTGTGACATGGTCACAGCAGCAACACAAATCTTGTCTAAACCCAGCTACAGCCTCCATGCTGCTAACTGATGCAGAAAACGGGAACTCAGCCAGGCGGTGGCTGTGCACACCTTTAATCCCAGCACTCAGGGAGGCAGAGGCTGGCAGATCTCTGTGAGTTCAAGGTCACCCTGGTCCACAGAATGAGTTCCAGGACAGCCAGAGATACACAGAGAAAGCCTGTCTCAAACAAACAAACAAACAAACCAAAAAAGAAAAGAAAGAAAGAAAGGAAGAAAGAAAGAAAAAAGGAACTTGGCTGGTGGGAATGCAAGCTGGTACAATCCCTTTGATGTCAGTGTGGTAATTTCTCAGAAAATTAGGAAACAACCTTCCTCAAGGCCCAATAATACCACTTTTGGGTATATATCCAAAGGATGCTCAATCGTGCCACAAGGACATGTGCTCAACCATGTTCATAGCAGCTTTGTTTGTCATAGCCAGAACCTGGAAACAACCTAAATGCCCCTCGATCGAAGAATGGATAAGAAAAACGTGGTCCATTTACACAATGGAGTACTCCACAGCAGAATAAATAACAACAGCTTGAATTTTGCAGGAAAACAGATGGAATTAGAAAACATTATTTTGAGTGAGGTAACCCAGACACAGAAAGGCAATTATCACATGTACTCACTCATAAGTGGTTTTTAAACATAAAGCAAAGAAAGCCAGCCTACAAACCACAATCCCAGAGAACTTAGACAACAATGCGGACACTAAGAGAGACTTACATAGATCTAATCTACAGGGGAAGTAGAAAGTAGAAAAAGACAAGATCTCCTGAGTAAATTGGGAGCATGGGGACCTTGGGGGAGGGTTGAAGGGGGGAGAGGAGAGGCAGGGAGGGGAGCAGAGAAAAATGTAGAGCTCAATAAATATCAATAAAAAGAAAATAGGAACTTGTTATAGCAGGAGGATTGAAGGGGGGAGAGGAGAGGCAGGGAGGGGAGCAGAGAAAAATGTAGAGCTCAATAAATATCAATAAAAAGAAAATAGGAACTTGTTATAGCAAGAGCAAAATACTGAAATAATTTTAATTTTTTTTTAATTGAAACTTATGGACCTGTGTTTGGATATTCACAATGCCAATGTGATATGGGGACCCGGGAAGGTACCTAATCAAGAAACCCATTTAACTGCACCTATATTTCCGAACCACAGACAAACAAGAACATCCTTCTCAAGTAATAGCTCTTAGCATCATGTGGCTGAAAGAGTTCCCAGAGTAGAACACAGGCAGTGTAGTGCTAGCCAGTGGTTCTCTTTCCACCAAGAATAATTGAAAAATCCCCTGACTAGGGAAACCAGGAGATTATTTCCCTGGCTATAATCTGTAAAGCAGCCCTAAAAATTTAACCTAGTTTGTTTTTGTCAACAGTAAGACCAATGCTAGCATGTTCCATCCCAGACTGGCACCTGCAGATGGTTGTTGGGGTTGAGGAGAATTCCTGACACCAGGTTTTTGTGCCCATGTAGAACGTGCACACACTCTTCGGTGGTACTGCTATACACCTTAATGAAGTCTCCGGAGACACAGAAGATATACCTGGAAAACAGAGAGGAGAAAAGCTAAGTCCCACATATTACACAGAGAGCATAATCTTTTTGGGGCCTACTATAAAGAGAACAACACGCAACTATCTTTCAAAATAGCTTAAGAACTAGTCAAATGCATGTGTTGTTAAACTTAGGAGGCTATCGAAGATGGACTCATCGATTAACGCAGAAAACCACGAGGCGCCAGATACAGAATCGCCCTACAAACAACTGAGCGGCTCCCTTGCTGAAAGGCTGGAGACACTGACACCCAGCTCCTTCCTCTTCAGTGGTTCACCGGCTGCGTGGGCACCATGCTCCAAAATGGTCCACGCTGACCGGAGACAGCAGATGAGTTAAAGGCTCCGCTCAACGGCGAAACTCTGATTTTGTTCAAACCCTTTTGGAACTGTGACTTCCTCCCACAAAGCAGATGCTCCTTCCCAACCCAAGCGATTACACTCATAGTATAACTTATCATACGGCTCAAAGCAGTAAGGACCAGGCGGACTCTCCTCTGTGCTCCCAAAGCACTAAGCATCGCTGTCCAGAGGCTTTCACTACTAGTAGGCATCTCTTCAAGATGCTACAAGGTAGCGGCCTGGATGCCAACTGACATGCAGTAGGCCACTGAGCTAGGCAACTTTGCAAAAGGTATGTGCCTACAGACATTTCATTCCTCCCAAACTGTGTGAGGCCGATTATCTCCTACAGATCTAACATCGGCTTTTACGTAAAGTTCCAGAAAAGAAAAGAGGTTGGCAATAGAAATGTTGTTCTCCGGGACGAGGGGAGACGGCGGAATCATTAGAGGTCTAGCCCCTGCACCCCGATCACCCCGCAGGCAGGGTCCGGGGAGCCCAGGCTCACCCATGTAGCAACCAGGCCAGGCTGCCCCGGAATCCCCGGGTCCGGACACACGGAGCCCATGCTCGCACTCGGCCTCCAGTCCCCTCCCCGGCCCGCGACGCCCTGTCTGCCCAGTCCCCCCACATACTTAGAGTCCGCCGAGAACACAGCTCTCCTGAAGTTCAGCAGGCTGCCGCCGCAGCGAACCACGCGGACCCGCTCCTCCACCATCTTCGCGCAGGCGCAGGAGCCGCCGAACGCCGGCCGCACTACCGACTTCCTTCCCGGGTCGCCTAGCCTGCCGCAGTCCGCCGCGGGCTTCTCTAGCTCCGGGACTCTATGGTCAGTGTGGTCAGCGTCGCGACTGCGCCGCCATCTTTAGTTTGGGCACTGTCAAATTAAAGCCGCTTGCAGAAAGGGTGGAGCCGAACAGCGGCGCACGAAATTAAATCTTACCAGAGACTGCTACGGCTATTTAATACAAAGAGCTATGTCTTCGGCCTCTTCAACTCGCCCTTTCTGTCTCTGTGAGCGACAGCCTGAGCCATTTTTTAATTTAATTTAATTTTTTATTTTAGAAAGAGCCCTTTCTTTAGCTGCAGTAGTAAATCAAGTGGGCCTTTTTAGGTGTTGCTTCGTGGCGTTTTTGGTGAGCATCGCTAAACTGCCACAGGATCTCTGCAGCGTTCTGCCATGTTCTTTTCTTTGGCTATACAGTCCAGGATTGAAGGTGGTGGCCCACGCCTTTAATCCCAGCACCCGGGAGGCAGAGGAAGTCGGACCTGCGTGAGTTTGAGGCCAGCCTGGTCTAAGTGAGTTCTAGGAGAGCCAAGGCCACACAGAGAACCAAAAACAAACAAATGCACCCTGACGTCAGGACTGCTGCAATGGCTGTTGGGTTTGCAAAGGTTGTTGATTTCCTTTGATTTTAGCCCTGAATTCCAAGCATGTTGATGCCTCTCTAACACTTTATGTGTCCATTATGTTCCTGGTTCCTGCATATTAGGAGTATGTGTCTATGTTGAGCCGTTCATGTGTCAATAATAGTTCCCATTTGTGCTGTCTCTGAACTATCCCAAGGGAAGAGCCGCTGATATCTTGACCCCAACAGGAGCAAAGGCTTGGTATGTTAAAAATTCACCATAAATTTATGCTGATTCATATCAGGAAAATATATTCTCAAGTGTCAAAACAGCTTTAGACATCACAAAAGCAATCAAACAAAAGACAGAGGGAAATTTATTTTTTGTGCCTACCTCAATTGTCGTCGAAGAGGCTTCACCCAGTAACAGATGGAAACAAATGTGGAGACCCACAGCCAATCAGGGAATCCTCCGAAAGAGAGAAAGAAAAGATGGTACGCCAGACAGGTCAAGGAAGTCACAGGAATACCCACCGAATCAGCGAACCTGGGTTCATAGGAACCCACAGAGTCTAAACCTACAACCAGGGAGCCTGTGTGGAACTGACCTAGGTCCTCAATGTGACAGTGTGTGGCTTGGTTTTCTTGGGGGATTCCAAAGAGTGGGAGCAGGCGCTGTTCCTAATGCTCTGGATGGTGCTTGGGAACCTCTATGCCTCATTCTGGGTAGTCTTGTCTAGCCTTAAAACAAGGAGAGGTTCTTAGTCTTAATGAAACTTGATATGCCTGTTTTGTTAATTTCCTCAGGAGCCCTGCCGCTTTCTGAACCGAACCAGTGGAGTGGATGGGGGAGGGGGCAGAAGGGAGGTAGGAGAGGAAATGGGGAAGCTGCAATTAGGATGTAAAATAAATAAATTTAAAAAAAAATTAAATTTGCGGGCTGGAGAGATGGCTCAGAGGTAAGAGCACTGGCTGCTCTTCCAGAGGTCCTGAGTTCAATTCCCAGCAACCACATGGTGGCTCACAACCATCTGTAATGAGATCTGGTGCCCTCTTCTGGCATGCAAGTATATATGCAAGCAGAATACTGTATATGTAATAAATAAATAAATCTTAAAAAAAATAAATTTGCTTAAGAAGGAATGAGGCATCCTGATTTGGTGATGGAAACAGTTATTGCAGAAGAAAACGATTAACCCAGAGAATGTCCAAGGGACTGCGGTGCCTCACAGTACCATCCACAGATAAAGATATCTGCCCTGCTCTTCTGTGTAATATATATTTCCAGCAAAGCTTCCCTGAGGATGATTCTGATTTTCAGAGTTACATACATGTTTAATATCATGCATTGTCATATAGTATCAATAGCATTTAGTATTCTCCATTGTTCCAGAACTTATGGCCACCATGTTTTTCAAATTTCTTTTCAGTCTTGTTTTAAATGAGAGAAAAGAATGCCCCAGTTTTCATCTTTTTAAAAAGTTTATTCTCAATGTTAACAATCAGCTTGCATAATTACGAATAAAAATATAAATTATAATAAAATTGTTTTATAAGAGTGTACCTGGCTCATATAACATTAATATGACAGTAGTTAAACATTTTGGGACTTTGAACTAAATATAGCTGATTTAGGGGAAAAAAAGAAACAAACATGACTGCCCATGGACGCCGTTCGTCATCTCTCCCTGTGCATCCCTTATCATGTGGAGAGGGAGTGCGTGTGTTATGGTTTCGATGAACGAGTTATTGGATCCTTGTTGTGGGGTATTTGTACTCTGCATGAAGGTGTATTGCTGTGATTGATACAAGAAAAAGCTGAACAGCCAATAGCTAGGCAGGGGATACAGGAGTTCTGTTCGTACAGGTCTTATAGAAATCACTCTTCTGCTAACGCTGATGAATCAATGCCTTGCCTACGGCTGCCAACATCACAAGGTACTGGTAGATGCTATGCTCTTCCTATGAAGACCTAATTCACTTTGTAAAATAGATTTTTAAAAACTGGAATTTGATGAAGTCTATAGTGTGATGGATGGAGAAGTATGATGACATTTTAAGAATGTGGTTGATAGCTGGGCAGTGGTGGCTCATGCTTTTAATCCCAGCACTTGGGAGGCATAGGCAGGTGGATCTCTGTGAGTTAAAAACCAGCCTGGGCTACAGAGCAAGTTCCAGGACAGGATCCAAAGCTATACAGAGAAATGCTGTCTCAAAAAAAAAAAATGTGGTTGACAAAATCAGATAGAAGACCAAAACTTGATCTCTTTAACAAATAAATTTCAAGAGAGTTTAACAAAAGTAAGAGGAATAATAAGTCTATTTTAAGGGAATTGGAAGACATATTGACTATTTATAATATCTGACCCTTAATTTTTCCTGGTATAAATAGCTGTAAAAATATTAAGAATCAACTAAGGGAAAAGTGGTAGGGTTAGGGTTTATTTAGGAGACAAGCTTTTCAGAGGTCTAGTGCCAATGTGATCAACAGATATTGCATAGTAGAATATAATACAGTATTTTGAAAATTGACGAAATGATTACTTTTTTAAAAAAAATTATTTATTTATTTTGTATACAATATTCTGTCTGTGTGTATGTCTGTAGGCCAGAAGAGGGCACCAGACCTCATTACAGATGGTTGTGAGCCACCATGTGGTTGCTGGGAATTGAACTCAGGACCTTTGGAAGAGCAAGCAGTGCTCTTAACCACTGAGCCATCTCTCCAGCCCCCGAAATGATTACTTTTTGAGGGTCGGACATATGCTTATCTCATGTAACTGATGATAGTGTTCATTTAACAGGAGGAAAAGCACTGCCTAGATTTATAGCCATCGGTACGATGCCATAAGAAAAAGATGAATATTAACCAAACTAAGCTCCACTGAAAGCATATCTGAATAGACTTGGAAAACCGGATAACTTCAGGTTCACTTTAGTCAGAGAGGGGAAATGAAGAGAAGAAGGCCAGGGAGTCAGACTGTTAATGTGACAAAATTAGGTTGAGCTAAACAACAACAAAAAAACCATACCACTACCCTTCTATCTCTGGTTCTTCCCACTAAGAGTCTCAGCTTTATAGTGGTTGCTCTCCACAGAGCAATGGCAAGGCCCTATTGCTGAAGACAACACTTACATAACACAATGAGATGTCATGCTGGTACCTACCTAGAGCCTTCGCCCTTACTGATAGTGTTCATGGCACTGGAAGGCACGCTGTACTTGACCAGAGGGGCAGTGTAAGCACTAGTCCAGCTACAACACTCCAATCTGCAATGGGGACTTGTCTGCGAGATATGCTGGGGCAATAGTGGCACAAAGGTGTGTGAGTAACCAACCACTCTTTGATTGAATGTAAATTCCATTTGATAGGAATGAAGTCTGTTCCTTTTGATGTGAAGGATCTTTGAAGGACATGTGATTAGGAACAGCGTGAAAATAGTACTGGGAACCACTTCTATAACTCCTGTGCCCTAAAGATTCTTGTTACACTGAGATGCTTGAAAAAGACATAAGGGACATATTATTTTTACCTGAATTTTTATATATTTTTATATCCATATCCATACACATATACATATATGTATGTATATGTGTGTGTGTGTGTGTGTGTGTGTGTGTGTAAAATATATGTATATAGTTTAAGTGAAACTATGCCACCTGGGATGATAATGCTACCCCAAGAGCCACATACTATCTAACAAAAACTTCAGTGTCATGAACGAGAAACCTCTTTGGTGTGGGAGAATTGTCTGTATTCTGTCAATCATGTTTTAAATAAATGCTGATTGGCCAGGCAGGAAGTATAGGCGGGTCAAACAGACAGGAAGTAGAGGTGGGGCGATAAGAACAGGAGTATTCTGGGAAGAAGGAAGCTCTAAAAGCAGTCCTGCCCAGATCACTGAAGAAACAGGATGTGACCTGCCCTGCTGAAAAAGGTGCTGAGCCATGTGGCTAACATAGATAAGAATAATGGGTTAATATAAACTACAAGAGCTAATAAGAAGCCTGGGCTAATGGACCAATCAATTTTATAACCTAATGTTGACTCTCTGTGTGATTTTCTTTGGGGCTACTGGCTGCGGGAACCAGGAAGGACAGAAACCCTCGCCAAGCAGGCCTCATGCTACACCTCTTTTCAAGCTATTATTGATCCGGGGAGCCCAAGAGACCCCAAAACAAAGGCTCTTGCCATTGCCCTTGGTTGCCTCTCAAAAGTTGGAGGTAAATCCCTGCTGCTGAATATGCACATATCACATATTAGGGATGGAGAGCTCCGAGGAAGAAAGCTGCATCTGACACAAAAAGCTTCTGCCTGAGGACTAGCTTCATCATCCCAGACAGAGCTTTGCAAGCTTCTCAGGGAGGAAAAGATTTAGTAGTCGTCTGATATGGTGTGGGAGATCCTTCTGTCTATGTCTTGCTTTTATTGGTAAATGAATAAAAAAACTGTCTTGATCTGTGATAAGTAAAAAGAACAGAGCTATGTGGGGGGAAACTAAAATGAATGCTGGGAGAAAGGAGGCAGTCAGAGAGACGCCATGGAGCCACTGGCAGAGATAGACATGCTGAACTTTGCTGGTAGGCCACAACCTCATGGTGATATACAGATTAATAAAAATGGGTTAAGTTAATATACAAGAGTTAGCCAATAAGATGCTAGAGTTAATGGGTCAAGCAGTGATTTAATCAATACAGTTTCTGTGTGGTTATTTCAGGTCTAAGCTAACCGGGCGGCCAGGAACCAACAAGCAGCCCTCAGTGCAACAGTATCCTACCCAGCTGTAATGCCTACAGACTACAACAATGGCCAGCATGGCAAGGAAGAGCTAAAGTAGTGCCACTGATGCCTTGGTGGTAACCACCAGCTGTCTAATGGGAATTAAGGCCCACTCAGCAGGAGGGAAGTTATGCTGATGCCGTAAATTCAGCCCACCACCCATGCCTGGTGAGGTTTTAGATCTTGGAGGAATATCTATTGGAGCCACTTTCCTAAGTCAGTTTATTTCCCTGCTGCATTCTAAGGACAAGTTCTCTTAGCCACAGCCATGTGTAGCTCTCATCCCTCATCAAAGAGGTTTCTTTTCAGAGCAGGCAGAGATGATTACAGAAATTCGCCTCTGGTCAAAATTCAGAGAACAACTCTCTGCAGAGTTCCCAGTCTCACCTGATGCATCCAGTAAAAACAATTCCTCTACTTAAGGCTCAGAGAACATGGTGGCAGAGGGGGAAGAGCGATTTAAGAGCTAGAGAACCAGAAAGTCAGCTGCAAGGTTGTGTCTTCTAGATATGACAGGGAAGCTACACCCATAAAATCTCAAAACTACAGCTGTCGGAACAAGACCTGAGCAATGCAAACACCGGTTGACATTCAGTGCTGATGAATTACACAGAGTATGTTCCCGTAGAGGAGAGATAGGCCATTAAAGGCTCCTAAGTGAGGGAGGACTAGTTTTCCCAAGAGGTAAGCCCCCTAATTGGTTATCCAATCCCAAGTGGTCAGCCCTAAAAAAACACAAGCGAACATTGCTAATTGAACATTTATTCACTTGTATATATGCATGTAGCAATAATAATTAAAGAGGCCATGAATTTGAAAGGGAACAAAGAGGGGGCAATGGAGGGTTGGGGGGGAAATGATGTCATAATGTTTTAACTAAAGGAAAAAAAATAGAGAATTTTCTTTTATCTGGTGACTTTTTCTCTCAGGGATGTACCTGAATGTCCCTTCAGACTGGCTGCCTTTCTCCAAAAAAATACGCTCCACATATTTTCTTTTTTCATTTTTTCTGAGTCAAGGTTTCATATAGCCCAGAGTAGCCTTGTATTCACTATGTAGTTGAAA
This sequence comes from Myodes glareolus, assembly GCF_982192425.1. Lineage (NCBI taxonomy): Eukaryota > Metazoa > Chordata > Mammalia > Rodentia > Cricetidae > Myodes > Myodes glareolus. The sequence continues at coordinate 33,981,701 of NC_142052.1, read as the reverse complement.
ATGGTGGTGAACTCCTGGTCTTCCTGCCTCCATCTCCTGGGAGTTATAGACATGCATTCCCATGACTGGAGTTTAATAGTCTTCTTTGGAATGTCTGAGTCAGACAGACATATCTCAACTCAGTTTGGGGCTAGGATAATATTTTTCCACAAAACTGAACTGTCTCATGAGAAATGAAGTATTTCTGGGAAATCCAGACATTCCCTTGACATTCTTGGCCAGGAAAGTTAGTGGGTAGGTGAAATGTACTTACACATAATGGGTCACTTTTTTTTAATATTTATTTATTTTATTATGTATACAATATTCTGTCTGCATGTATGCCTGAAGGCCAGAAGAGGGCACCAGACCTCATTACAGATGGTTGTAAGCCACCGTGTGGTTGCTGGGAATTGAACTCAGGACCTTTGGAAGAGCAGGCAATGCTCTTAACCTCTGAGCCATCTCTCCAGCCCCAATGGGTCACTTTTTATTGTATTTCTTAAATCAAAGGTCAGGCTCATGAGTCTACCCCTCCTCTCAGGGTTCATCTTGAGGACAGTTTCTGGCCAGACATCCTGTTGCAATTTCCGGCTAAACATCCTGTTTGTTCCTGTGCTCCCTTTGCCCCCCTGATGATTAGCTATAGGACTGTTGTGTACTCCATCTTGCAGCCTAGTATTGACTGTTGTGTAGTTATCAGTGGTCTTATGCATAACTATAATTAATAGGAACAAACTAAGCAGAGAAAACTACAAAATGTACAGTGTGAGGAAAGAGGAGCACCAGAAAGTATAATGGAGCTAAGTCCACTGGTCAAGATAATAAAAAGGATTAAAGAAAAGCCGGAAGCTAAATGGGATGAAGGGAGTGGTGACCTCAGGGCTGCTGTGGAATAATCCTCTTGTACACTGTGAAGATTTGTCATTCAACTTGGCTTGATAAAATACTGAAGTACTGGTCAGGAGCCAGGCAGAAGTATAGGTGGGGTGACCAAACTAAGGATGATGGGAAGGAGGTGGGTGAAATGAGGGAAGTCATGAGGAGACACAGAGAGGAAAGATGAACATACTATACTGAGAAAAGGTACCAAACCACATGGCAAATTAATACATAAGAGATATGGGTTAGGTATAAGAGTTAGCTAGTAATAAGCCTGAGCTATTGGCTAAACATTTATAATTCATATTCAGCCTCTGAGTCGTTTATTTGGGACTGGGCAATCAGGAAAGAAAATGTCCATTGCATATGGCGTTCCAACATGGGGCCAAAATTTCTACATAAAACCTGACATTTCACAGGATCCCACTCAGCTAAACTTCCGATTTATGAATTTTTTTTTAAAAGCTTAATCAGGGAAGGAGACCATCAAAACCAGACAGATGCTTAAGTTGTAATTGAACGAGGAGGCCAAGTTTCAGTCCTAGCAAGCAACAGACCATAGCAGCTTCTGCCACATAGTACTGGCTTTAGAGTCAAGGATAGAAGATGGGGTTCTGGATTCTCCCTTCATGACTAAGGAAAGCTGCTGATGTCAGGTGGGTGACTGGGGTGCCAATTTATGGAGACCCCGAGAGGCCATTGCATGAAGCTGTGGATTTTGCTGAAAACCCCACAGATGTTAGAGATGCCAGAGTCATGGATATCTGCCAAGGAGAGCTGCTAACAGAACATGGAAAGTGTGAAGCCAGCCCAAGAGAGAGAAGTGTGTTGCAGTTCCCAAAGCCGAAAGGAGTTGGAAATCTGAACAGCGCTTTGAACATCAGACATGGGGATGCGGAGTTTGAAGTTTGCCAGCTGGCTTTTGGTCTTGCTTTGGTTCACATGTATTCCTGTTTTGAATGGTAATGTATACCCCATGACACTGTATGTTGGAAATTTGTGATCTGCTTTTGATTTTGATTTTACAGAAGATTGCCTTGAGTCTCAGAAGAGACTTTGAATGGTAAGCAGTGTTGAGATTGTGGTTGAAGCTGGACAAATGCATTTTGTGTTATGCTATGGGGACCAGAGAGTGGAATGCAGTGTCTCTTCACAGCAACAGAACTTTGACTAAGACAATAATATAGTAAGACAACAGACAGCTACTCACTACTACAGTACATCTGAGCAAGGATGCATTATGAACACTGCATAAATATCTAATAAGGAAGCTGCAATTCTGGCTTTCCTGACTTGTGTTATCTCTTCCATAATTGAGTACGTCCTCCACATAGGCCTCTAGAGCTCTTTATGAGAGTGTTTCCGGCACCAGTTAGATGAAATAGATGAGATGAGTAATCAAAACAAATCAAATCAAGTTGATAGCTTTCAAATCTCAAGACACCCAGGCAGTATCTCAGAAGTAACACTGTGTAGAAATGTCTCAGAGAAATTCCAAGTTACTGGAGAGGGGGTTTCTGAAGCCCGGAACCCACCAAATCCTCCCACCTAAGATGTTATATTACAGGAACTGAGTTTGTAAGACACAGAGACTTGTTAATAGACACTGGGTCTGAGTGCTTTGTATCTTAAGTGAGGTTACGTGTGCTCAGAGAGAGAAATGCCCTTTAGCAGGGCTTCTACATGTGGTGTGGGTTGCAGCTGTCTCTGAATCTTCATGGATCCCCTTATATATACACAACTACTCTTGAGTGCCTAAGTTCTCTATATAAAACATGTAGTAGGCTGAGGCAGGAAGCTCATTTGACTCCTGCCTGTGTATTTAAAAAGACTTTCTTATAAGGAGATATCAAGGCAGAACCAACCTTCTCCCGGAAGTAGGCAAGGCTTCCAGTGGAGGACTTGGGACACAACTCAGCTGTCCCAACTCGACTCTCTCTGGAATGAACTACAATCCAGAAATCCCAGAAATCGAGGGCACATCAGTGATCTGGAAGACACAGGCTTTCAATCTGAATCTTGAGGTTGAGGTGGGATGACACACCTTTAATCCAGACCAAACTTTCCGTAGGAAATCTATATATTGACAACGGGAGAAGGAAGGTTCTTTTCTTCTTGGCCTGCTTCCCCTTACCTTGTCAATGCATCTATTTCTTCACTGGCCGTGGAGCCTGCTTCTTCAGGATTCAAGCATGTATAGAAGACCAGCTGGGACACCTTATTGTTCTTTAAAAAAAAAGGCGGTGTGTTCCCTGGCAGGCTCACAGAGCAGCCGCTAGTCCAACAAGGATGGCTGTGGGTCCCTGCAAGATCTCCAGGGTGGCAGCCCCATGCGGCTGGGCGAGTCAGGCGAGCAGGTACGGCTGATAAAAGGCTCATAGGACATAGTAAATAGACATAAGGCTAAGAATAAGGATAAACATTTATTACTTAAAAAAGAAGGAGAGAGAAAGAGAGGCAGAAATAAAAAAGAGAACAGAGAGAGAAAAACACATGTGCACACGCCAGGAGAGAGAGAGTTAAAGATGGCGAGTAGGAGGTCAGAAGTGGCTGGGAGTGGGTGTGGTTAGTCCTTAAAGGCACCGCAAAGGAATAACATTCCCGGATCCTTTTTATAATAAAAAGTAGAAGGTTAGACATTACAGTTTGAAGGAATTGGGGCAGCGAATTCTCAAGACTGCTTCCAGCTGATTTGTGGGCGTTGTCTTTGGGGGGCGGGGGAGATCCGAGAAAAGGCTGGGTGCTGTTCACATCCTAGCATAGCTGGTCTCTGTTCCCGACAGGTGTCTGTTGCATGGAAATGTCTGGTGTCCCTTGTACCTGGTTAGGGTGTTGGCAGAACAGAGGACAAAGTTAAATTGAGAAAAAAAAATTTTAGGACCAGGGAATTGAGGGGTTATGTATCTGACCTGTTTACGGTGGGTTCTTTAATTCAGCTCCCTGGAACTCATAAGAACTCCTTGGGTTCGTAAAAACAGAAATTTTAGACATAATGGATAATGACATATTTTGTATAATGAAAGGTATTTTTATTTGGTGAAGCAACCTGGCAAAACCTCTTGGCTATCAAACTGTCAGAGATCTTTGAGAAGGATAAGATTTTACTTGAGTTACTGATTAAAAAATGACAGAGAACTTACTTGGTTGGCACCCAGAGCTACTCTTTTGGGTCCTCCCTGGTGGCTGAAGGTTGTATTTGACCTTTGCTGTTTAGCGCAGAGCCTGTCAGGCTTCAGAAGACCCTGTGCGCTAAGAAATCTGTAGGAAGACAGGCCTACCTTACCCTGGGCAGCTAGGCTGTCGATTCCAGTGATTCTGTTCATGTTTGGAGGTCTTTAGTTTAGGTGAAAGGCAATTTTTGCCCAATGGTCAGCGCTTGGCAGTCAAAGCAAACTGCAGATGGACGCTGGTCTTTGACTGTTTGTCTTCTGTCTTCTTGGAGGAAACAGAGTGCTTGCTAGGAGCCAACCTGTCTCTTTTTGTTATGAAAAGTTTTTTTTTAACATTTAAATATCGCATTCCCCAGATCTCTGAGCAGTTGAGGGCTGATTATAAGATATAGCTGCAGTATAGAATCTGTCTGAAAGGTTGGGTCTGAGTTTGACTGTACTGACTCTTAATAGGTAAGATCCATATTTGTAAAAAGACATACAGAAAGAAAAAAAAACTGTAACATTAAGATTAGTGGCAGAATTGACAATGGTAGAGAATAGCTTAATATTTAAAAGTACATACCAGTTTAAAATATGAGACTTATGATTTTGTAGTCTGAAATGAAATGAACACTTATTATACATAGAAAGATCGAACAGGAATTAGGCAAAGTGCACGCTTCTGATGGGCCCTATCAGAAGCGTGTCACTATTCAAAACACCTGTAATCAGAGTTAAGGAGAGGATTTCAGTGAACACCGAGGAGTGGGAGAGGAAAGGCAGGACATACATAAGAATGAGAGAGCTTGGTAGTGTGATCTGGCTCTCAGTGAATCTAGCGATAAAGTCACCTGACCCCAATGAACATGGCGGCGGCCACGTGTTGTGGCTTGAATGGAAAAGCCGCAGGAATTTTAAAAGCCGGGGGCCTCCTGGTTGTTATCCAGAGTCTGAATCATGAAAATCCGTATAAACAGACAATTTAAAGACGAATAGGTGTGGAGGATTTTAAGTAAGGCATATTTAGGCTGGTACGACTTGCTTTCCCAGGTCAAGACTGTAAAAAACCCACAAAAACCGTGGCATCTCGAGCCTACGGGGAATGGCTCCCCATTTAGGTGAGATGCAAGCGACCATCCGAAACATGTGCCCAGGCGTCCGAGGTGCCCATGTGGGATGGTATCGGCTGAACCGGATCAGCCAATTACGTCCGTGAGAAAGATAGGAAGGAAGAAAAGATTGAAATAAAGAGGAAGAAGGCTGGAGACCCGGGGCCTCCAGGTGTGGGAGTGCTGGGAGCTGACCCGGCCAGCTGTCCTAGGCATGGGCTTAACAGGATGCAAACCATAATGAACGCCAGTGAAGGGGAGGAGAAGTTTTTACACCCCCCACCCCCAGCCTAGAAACACCAGGAGGACTGGTCAATCCCAGGTTTAAAGGCTCAGTTAAGCTGGCTGGAGTGGGGAAACTTACAATTAGAAGTCAGTGTTGTTTGTAGGAATGAGTCCAGGCAGTTGAAACACGTGAGTCGGTGTTGAGAAGGCCCTCGGTCCTGATTCAGTCCTGGAAGTTGGTGCTCAGAGTCCCGGACAAAAGGTGAAGCTGGGACCCTTGCCCTTGGCGGGTGAATCTCTCGAGTCCGCGGCACCAATATTGTTCTTTAAAAACAGCGGGTGTGTTCCCTGGCAGGCTCGCAGAGCAGCCGCTAGTCCGACAAGGATGGCTGTGGGTCTCTGCAAGATCTCCAGGGTGGCAGCCCCATGCGGAAGGGCGAGTCAGGCGAGCAGGTACGGCTGATAAAAGGCTCATAGGACATAGTAAATAGACATAAGGCTAAGAATAAGGGTAAACATTTATTACTTAAAGAAGAAGGAGAGAAAGAGAGGCAGAAATAAAAAGAGAACAGAGAGAGAAAAACACATGTGCACACGCCAGGAGGGAGAGAGTTAAGATGGCGACCAGGAGGTCAGAAGTGGCTGGGAGTGGGCGTGGCTAGTCCTTAAAGGCACCGCAAAGGAATAACACACCTAGCCTCATGGGACTGAGCAACTACAAGGTTCTTGAACTTTCCGTTCAGAGCTAGCTATTGCTGGATTAGTCGTACTGCAGTCTGTATGCCATTCCAATAGATCAATAGATTTTACACACACACACACACACACACACACACACACACACACGTATTCTATAAGTTCTGTGACTCTAGAGAACCCTGACTAATACACCAACCCAGCCACAAAACCTTAGACCTACCTACAGTTTGTCCTGCCTGCAAGATATGCTCCTATAAAAGGTGGCACAGAACTCGTGGGAGCGGCCAACCAATGACTGGTCTAACTTGAGACCCATGCCACTAGAGGGAGCCCAACCCTGAGGCCCGTGACCCAGAGGCCCAGAGAATAGAACCAAACATGACGGGCAGAAGAAAAAAAAAAAACAGACGAAATGATTGATAATGACAGTCCAGACCCATAGACAGGAGTCTAGCATGGTCCTCATCACAGCGGCTCCATCCACAGCTGATGGGAGCAGATGCAGAGATCCACAGCCAGACATCAGGGAGTCCTGCGGGAGACGGGGGAGGAAAGATTGTCGGAACCAGAGGAGACACGGACAGCACCAGAACATGGTCCGCAGAACGAACTCACCAAGTCTCATGAGGGCTCACAGAGTCTGAAGCAATAATTAATGAGCCTGCGCGAGTCTGACCTAGACCCTCTGCATGTCTGTTACTGAGGTGCCGCTTGGTGTTCTTGTGGGACTCCTAGCAGTGGGTGCAGGGGCTATCTCTGACTCTGTTGTCTGCTTTTGGGACCCTTTTCCTCCTACAGGGTTGCTTCGTCCGGTCCTTTTTTATTTTTTATTTATTTTTCAAGACAGGGTTTCTCTGTAGCTTTGGAGCCTGTCTTGGAACTAACTCCTGTAAATCAGGCTGGCCTAGAACCCACAGAGATCCTCCTGCTTCTGCTTCCCAAGTGTGTAAAGACGTGCACCACCACCGCCCAGCTCCTTCATACAGTCTTGGAATGAGGGAATGCACATAGTCTCATTGTAACTTGTGATGCCATGTTTGGTTGATATCCTTGGGAGGCCTGCCCTCTTCTGAAAGGAATTGGTGGAGTGAGTCTTGGGGGAGAGGTAAGATGTGTGTGTGTGTGTATTTGTGGGCAACTATGCAGTGATATTTCATTTGTATTTTAATAACTAAAACTTGATTGAAGGTCAGAGAGTAAAACAGCCACCCTGGTCAGCCTTACAGACCAGGCAGGGGTGACACGCACCTTTAATCCCAGTTGCCACACTAGTTTGCCATAGAAGCCGGGCGATAGTGGTGCACGCCTTTAATCCCAGCCCTAGAGAGGAATATAAAACGGGAGGAGACAGCTCTCAGACGTAGTCTCAGTCTGAGATTCCTGCAGGCTGGATCGCCATTTTGGACAGAGGTAGAGGTAAGAGCCAGTGACTGGCTGTTTTGCTTTTCTGATCTACAGGTTGAACCCCCATTTCTGTCTCTGCGTTTTTATTAATCGTGGTACACGACTAGAAAGAGAGGAGGGAGGGGAAAGTTCGGTCCTATGAGAGAAGAATAAAGAAAAAGAAAGCAAACAAAAAAAAAGTTTCTGTTTAACATTGTTGTTTCCTTTGGCTAAGCAGTGGCCCCTGTGTGGGCGGGGGCAAGAGATTTAAAAAGAAAATTTCTCAGGCATGACTTTCAACGTTTAGAAATATATTTTGTTCACATTTTCTCCTTTTCCAAACTCTCCCCAGTTTCTCCTCCCCCACCCACCCAACTTCATGCTTTCTTTCTCCACAAAAAAATACCCTCTAAAATAAAACAAAAAAATGAAAATCAAAATGAAAACGCAGTGAGACAAAAATATACAAACAAAAACAGCAAAGCAAAGCAAAGCAAAAAGCAGCCCTTCAAAACAAACGAACAACCCCCAACACATGGAGTCAATTGGCCTTGGCCGATTACTCCTGGGCATGGGGCCACCCCGGAGTGCTGCTGACAGACCAGTGACACTCTGTTGGAGAAAACCCGATCTCCCCTTTGCAAGCAGTTACCCACCAGCAAATAGCTCCTCGGGACTCATCTGGCTCGAACCCGTGCAGGCTCTTAGGGATGTTTAAGGTGGCGTGAATATGTTTGAGAGTCGGAGAGCTCTGGGCCCTTCTTGAATGGAAAGCCCCACTTGGCTCACGATTAGTAACATCTGGGCCTACGGCATCACAAAGAAGAAAACATGGCTGGTCGCAGTGTGAACATTTACTGTGTTCTTTACGATTTGTGGTTTTCTTTTGAGGGCTGGGTAACTTTCCCTTGTCACCTTGCATGTGTGAGGACCAAGAAGCTGTTACTGGAACTTCACTGTGTGGATTCTTTATTCTCTGTGGTGCGCCATGACTCCATTAAAAAAAAAAAGTCATCCAATAAAATCTAGCCCACATTAAGCTATTAAAATTATCAATCTTTTTTTTGAGAACACAGATCAAGTTCTGGAGTTTTGCGTTTGCCTCTGAGGCTCATTCGCCTGGCACAAGTCCCAAACCTCAGTCCTGCATTTCCCTGAGTTTGTGTTGAACCCATGTGGTGGAGGGTTGGGTTTCTTCGCATCCTCTGAAGATCTCCCTCTCAAAGTGCACCTCGTCAAAACAGAATGCCTCGGTAAAGCACCAAGAGATCGCTTCCATCTGCGCATACTCCATTTTGTTATTGCATTAAAGGTCTGGTTTTTCTCCCGGAGATGGGTGGTTTTCTTTGATTTCAGGACTCTAGTTTTAAATGGCCTAGTTAAAGTAAAGGAGTAGCGGACATGGCCTACAAGCTATCTCCGGTTTTGCAGATAAATTATGTTCATATAAATTCGTACCCGTGTGACAGAGGAGGTAGGTTTGTATGGAATCAATGCATGCTACATGGCCATGACTAGCTACCATCATAGGCTTAGTTCAGGCCTCTTGGCTTGGCAGCAAAATCCTACCATAAACTGTTTTGATTTACCTCTGTAATACATTGTCTTTTTCTTGATTTAATGAGCTTTAGGACAATTCAAGATGTCTACCTTTATTTGTCAATTTATAGTACTTGTAATCTGCTGGCTTGCCCAGGTGCCTGGGTACCCTGTCCCTTTTACAGGCAAGCCCCGCCCACTCCCTATCCCTGCCCCCTTCCTCCTGCAGAGGCAGATCTGTTGTCTCCACTATTCCACCTCCTCTCTCTCTCTCTCTCTCTGTCGGTCTTCCTGAGGAGGCAGCTTCTGCTTCTCCCTCCCCCTCTCTTTCCTCTTTCTCTGTACCCCCTTCTCTGTCCCCCTTCTTCTCCACCCTTCCCATAACCACTTACTCTTTTTTTTTTTTTTTTTTTTTTTTTTTTTTTTTCGAGACAGGGTTTCTCTGTAGCTTTGATGCCTGTCCTGGAACTAGCTCTTGTAGACCAGAGTGGCCTCGAACTCACAAACTTGCCTCTGTCTCCCAAGTGCGCTACCACCACCGGGCTAACCCCTTACTCTTACACTATTTCCAACACCTACCAAATAGACTCCATACCCAAGCTCTCTCTGCATGGCGTATGTGTCTGTCTCCCACCCACCCGGGGATTGTCCTGGGGTCACCCGTGTCATGAATGATCGCAATACGCAGCCGTAGGCGCTTCGGTTTGCCAGCCATTGTAACCTCTTTCCCGTAGGTCCACGGCTTCTCAGTTCTCTTCTGCAAACGTTTCCACAAACCTTCCTAGTTTCTGCTCACCACACTGAAATCCTTTCAATGAATGGTAGGTAACCTATCGCCACCCAGTTTTGCAGCGACTCGAATTGCTACACATTAATGCTCTGTTTGCTCCTCTTTTGACCCAAGATAATATGTTCTCGTTGGGTTGTTGACTCCTATTTGATATTAATTTATTAATTGTTTTTACGGTGCAAATCGCCTGTGGACAGATCCTACATTCTTCAAGTCCTTAGCGGTTCTTTCCTATTTGAAGTCTGAGGTGATGAAAATGACTTCAGAATCAAATGCGAAGCTAGGGCTTAAAATGAACTACGTCTGTAGAAATACAAGACTGCCACTTGGGGGCAGCAGAGGCGCATCGTTGTGCTCCAAGGGTTGGGTGGCTGTATCCACCAAACACGACCTCATTATTAAACTGAAAAGTATTATGGTTATCTTCCTAACTAATAACGAAACTTTGTGAAATGAAATAGAGTGGGAATTTCTCAGCCTAAAGTAATGAATAAAGATATTTATTTTTAAGATCTCTTTTCTAGAGAAAAATACAAAAGTCTAGAACGCCTCCTTATTGTAACCATATTCCTCTTTTTCACGGCCTTTTCTCTCTCTACTATAAAAGTTTCATGAGAGTCAGGATGATGTTTTGTGACATTTGGGTTTGGGAGTGGGGTCATTGGTGACTTACAGGATATTGTGCTCTGTAGGAGGTGAATCTACCGAGTCCAGCTGTGGACGCAGCTCTTTGACACGCAGGCTGCGTTTTCGGCAGGGTGCCTGGGTTTAATTTCCATGTGCAAAGTCATACTTCAACTATGTAAACCAAAACAGATGTTCGTGCTCTGAGAATGCGTTTGGCTCCTGAAGGAAGGAACCGTTCCCTAGCCTCTTCCTCCACCCCTTCTTTATTTTGAAAGACCTTTTGAACAGAAAAGGTCTCGAGAGAGCCATCCAGTGTGTTTGACCCCATTACTGTGAAACAGCTCATCCCTGGGAAACAGTTGCCCCAAATAAATGTTGGAATCTGTTTGAAACGTCTTTAATACCAGTATGGTTTTCTTTCCATCTTTATAAACTTCCAGCTTTGTTTACTTTATTTTATTTTTTCATTTAGGAGTCCCAGTAATGAAAGTTTTAGTAAAACAAGGAAGAGCTTTCCGAGTTTGTTCCGATTCCTGTTTTCTAATGCTTAGTTTGAATAGGTGCTTATGCAATATGCACATGACTTTGTAACTGTTCCCACTGCAAATATTAAAGACTTATATTGGTATGTGCACTTTAAGTGTCTTCCAGTGTCTGTACTTTGCTGATGATCAACACAAATACGTTTCTAATCCTGTGATGATTTATATTTCCTGCAATTTTCCCCCAAAGGAAAAATTATTGGAAATAATAATTTAGTTCCTCCTGGGTCCTGGAGGGTGGAAGAGGGCAGAGGTGCGCTCAGTGGGAACCCCACCACTGAACTCTAGCCTCCGAGGGAAAGTCTCACTGAGTTCACTCAACTCAACTGATGGTGGTGCCCTGGTCAGAGCTCGTGATCTGCCAGCCATAGACTCTGCCTGCCTCAGCCTTTGAGGGGCTGGGAAGGCAAATCTGAGCCACCTCTTGACTACCTATGTATTGTCTTTTCTCTTTATTTCCTTCTCTTTCTCCTGTGTCCCCCTGTCCTTTCTCCTTGCAGAGATATTTGTTGAGATGTGTACCTCAAGGGTTACGCTGGCAGGAGCTTCTTGGGAGGTGACCAACAATATGAGTCCCAAACTTATTTGGGCAACGTGATGAAATCTGTCTCCAATAAAGATCCACAGTGATAGGGTGTTTCCCTAAATGTTGCACATCTTAGGGTCACTCTTCAGTATTGCAAAAAAAGGGATTAAAAGTTTTCACTCTTTCAAAATTTTTGCAGCTTTTGACAATTTCATGAGGACTGTATTCATGTTATTTCTACCCTCCCCCCACACCTTCCAACTCCAAAATGTCTGCCCACTCGCTCTAACATCCATAACTTCTTCTGTAGTTATTATTGTTATATATGTGTGTGAGTGTATGTATGTGTGTATGTCACTATGTGTGTATGTGTGCATGTATGTGTGTGAGTGTGTGTGTATGTGTGTGTGTGAGTGTGTATGTGTGTATTCATGTGTATATATCTATGTGTATATGTGTGAGTGTCTGTATGTGTGTGTGTATGTATGTATGTATATGTTTGTGTGTATGTGAGTGTGTATGATCTCCTGAGTCCATTCAGTGTTGCTCCAATGTATGTGTGTGTTGTATGAAGGCTGATTGTACATTTCCGGCCACTTAGACTCGAAATAATCACTAAGAAACTGTATTAATTAAATTAGCTTATGCATATTTCCTCTTCACTCTTATATCCTAAATTAACCCATATCCGTTAATCTATGTATTGCCATGGGGCTGTGGCTTACCAGCAAGATTCCAGCATCTGTCTCTGATGGGGCTACATGGCTTCTCACTCTGCCTTCTTTCTCCCAGCATTCAGTTTAGTTTTTCTTGCCTAGCTAAGTTCTCCCTTGCTACAGGCCAAAGCAGTTTCTTTATTCATTAACCAGTAAAAGCAACACATAGACAGAGGACCTCGCACACCCCATGTGTTTAGAGCTGACCCTTGGGTTGGAGGTTCTCATTCTTAAAGAACATTGAATGTAGCAGTTATGAAACCCAGGCAATGAACCATAGTTCGGTCTCACACAGCGAAGAAGAAGCAGCCCATAATTCCGAGGTGGTGCGGAGCATGAACGGAGCAAGCGATGCTGCGGGAGGGAAGTTGCCAGATGAACTGAAAGGGCAGCATATTTTCCAGGTAGATGAATGGAATGTGCACTGGTGTATGGAGCACAGGTCAAGCTCTGATAAGGTTCCTGAAGCTCTGGAGGCTCCACAGAGGTCAGGTGACGAGAGCAAAAGACGGATGAGGCCAAGAGTCGTGCTTGAAAAGATTGGAAATAAACAGGAAGATAAAACTTCCTTTAATTAAAAACGAAAAATTTTAACTTTGAAGCACTTTATGTTATTTCAAGATATGCAGGGTTTTGCAGAATAAAAATTTAATCTTTTTTATCAATAATTAGTTACTTTCTAATTTAGATATTACCATGTATATTAACAGAATCTTTTTGTTTTTATACACTTTATCATATCATATCCCAAGAAATAGCTGCTTTTTTTTCCTTTTTTTATGGTTTTTCGAGACAGGCATTGGTACTTGTCCTGGTACAAGCTCTTGTAGACCAGGCTGGCCTTGAACTCACAGAGATCTGCCAGCCTCTGCCTCCCAAGTGCTGGGATTAAAGGCATCTGCATGGCTGTTTTTTAATATAAACATTGAAAACAACATTCATTTATAATCAATCATTCACGTTCATATTTATCTTCTTAATCTCTAAGATAAGCTTTAGTAAAAGATGTTGTAGGTACACAGTAATAATGGTATATTAGTGATTAATTGACCATTTGGCCTTTCTGAATGTTCAGTTTGATGAGCACGGGGTACTGTTACCATATCCTAGCCACAGCCAAGGAACAGTCTGATTACCCATACGCAGAACGTTCCTTGCAAAGTAAAACCAAGTTCAAAATGTTCAAAAATAAATTGTGTTACTTTGGTTAGGCTTTAGACTCATCAATGGAAGTGTGTCATTTGCTCTCTAAATTTAAACTTAGGTTTTGTGTTGCCTGTTTTGTATTTACTTCAGTCTAAAATCACACAGCTCTTGGTCCTGAATACATGAAAGAGAAATAAGCTATTGCTTGGCATCTGTCTGGGCATTTTGAAAGCATTGGAAGTCATCCTTATGTTATTTTATAAATTTGCTTCTAAGATCAGAAAACAAGCTTTCCTTTCGTTTGGTTTCCCTTAGTAACTGATACTGAATGTGATTTAACTTTTGTTTTTTTTTCTGCCTGGATGATAATTACAGAACAAGCACCCCCTGGGCCCTCTTGCCTTTTCACAGTTTCCACAGAAGTGTGCTTTGGAGTATGGTGTGGGAGAATTGTCTATATTCTGTCAATCATGTTTTAAATAAACGCTGATTGGCCAGGCAGGAGGTGTAGGCGGGAAAAACAGACAGGAAGTGGAAATGATGCAAGGAGAGCAGGAGACTTCTGGGGAGAAGGAAGTTGATTCCTCCCATTCCTGCCCAGATCACCGAAGCAGCTGGATGTGAGCTGCCCCACTGAAAAAGGTACTGAGCCACATGGCTAAAATAGATTAGAAAAATGGGTTAATCAAGATGAGAGCGTTAGCTAATAAGTAGCCTGACCTAAAGGGCCAATCAGCTTTATAACTTACGGAGTCCTGTGGTTGATTTTCTCTGGGACTAAACGGCTGTGGGGTACTGGGAGACACAGAAAACACAAACAAACTGGCCCTCATGTTACAGGAGTAGACAGAAAACAATGCTCAGACGCTTCAGGTTTTCTAGTCTGGTTCAGGGATCCTCTAACCAACAAGGCCTCGGTGACTGAATTTATGAAAGCCTCTTGAGAAATAACTGGTTAACTAAATCCCTTGTCCCCAATTCCGTCCTGTGAGAGGGTATTTTAAAGCCTATGCTTTACTCTTCCATAAAAATAATTTTACATTTTAACAGTCTTGGAAAAGTCGGAAGCAATTCGGGGGTAGCTAGATCTGAATGTTGATGACTATTAACTTTCCACCCTCCCTACCAGTTAGAAGTAGACCTTTAACTCTCATCTTAATGACTTCTCAGAGATAGTACTAACTAATTAGCACGACCTTTTGTTTCTTTAGAACTTTAAGTTTAGTCGGGACATTAGACAAGTAATTTTCAATGGCTTGGGCACATGGCCTAGTAATAAACTAGTAATAACGTAGTAAAGAGAGAGTAAGGGAAAACAGCCATGGCCAGGACAGTAGCCCATGTGTGTGTGTGCATGCATGCGTGTGTGTGCATGTGTGTGTGTGTGTGTGTGTGTGTGAGTATGTGTGTATATGTTTATTTGGTAGGTATATATTTGGCAGTGTGTTTGAGGTACTGTTTGTGTTTGAAGAAACTTGCCTTTCTCTTCGGCTTCAGTCAGAGTCCCTGATTTCAGGTAACTCACTTTTACCTGGGCTGATACTCTTTTTTTCTCAGCGGGTAGGAAGATTAAGGATAGGTGACTGGCTGCCGGAGACTTGCTGGGCGAGTCCTGTACCACCCCCGTGCAGTCTCTGAGCCGCCCCAGATCAGAGTGGATTCTGTCTTGATCCTTAGACCAAACACTTGCATCTGGATCACAGAGGTCAAGTAAACAGCTGGCTGGCCTAATCTTGGTCCGAGCACCCTTATGGAACAGACTCGGTTTTACCACCAAGCGCATTGCTTCCTGGGTAAGCGATCCTTCAGCTGCGGTGGCGAGATCTGGAGATGGAAAGGCAGCCTTAATATTTTCCTTTCCCATGAAACTCAAAGCCAGAGAAACCCGCCTTTCCCGATGACACATCTACTTTAGAAACGTCTTACGGCCAAGAAAGCTCAGCCTGGTTGGTTGTGCCGCACCACAGTGTGGGCGAAGACGGGGAGCCTGTGTAGGAGTCCCGAGGCTTAATTTATTTTTTGCTTTAGAAGGAAATTCTCTTTCCACTAGAATTATGTCTCTGGGTGGGTGATTCATAAACAGAGGACCTGGAAATGGAATCCGTGTCTTGAGACTATTTACATTTTTAACCGTACCCAGCTGCTCCGTTGCCGGGGGATTTTCGACGTTGCAAAGGCACGGAGACCCTTATCTTTAGTGATTAAAAATTTAGAGCACGGCTGCATGAACACGTTGGCCAGTAAATAACATAAAATCGTCCGAAAGAAGGTGGCTGTTCTTCTCAGCGCACAGGGAGCCGCCAGGTTTTCGGTATTTCGAACTACGCTTTGTAGAGTTTTGAAACTGTTCCCCTGATGGGCAACAGCTGGGGCCCTGTTTTGAGTGACATAAACACTGCCCCCCGCCTCTCCCCCTGTCTCCGTCCACTTTCCGGGCTCAGGGCAAAGGATTAAGGAACATAGAAGTTTCTGCTTGCCATGCACACCCACAGCCATTGCCTTTATGGCCAAATAGTACTTTTAAAGAAAATGAATGTCAGAAAATAAATTACACTTAAGACCAATAGCTTAAAGATTAACCACTTAAGAATGTTGCAGAGGCCGAAAACGTTCTTATAATGTAGACATCACTGAATTTCCAAACATGCTTTTCTGCCGAACATGACCTTCACCAACATAGGCGGCGCTAGTTAATACATGTTCAGTCTTGTTTGCATTTATTATTATTATTATTGTGTGCATATGATTGTTTTGCCTGCATGTATCTACTTGCACCATGCATGTGTCCGATGCCCTCAGAGTCTAGGAGAGGGCATTGGATTCCCTGGAATTGGGCTGGTTGTGAGCCACCATATTGGTGCTGGGAACTAAACCCCAGAATTGTATTCATGTTCTTAACTGCTGAGCTATCTCTCCAGCCCCCACAGTAGCTGAATTCAGACAGGAGGCCAACTACACTCTTTTTCTTTCCCAGTCCACAAGAAAGGATTTTTCCAGACTCTTCAGCACCTATAATTCAGGGTTCAATCCCTCTCAGTGCTTTCGTGGCAACTTGTGAGATGTTTCTTGCAACACAGGGAAGAGGGGGCTGTTCTGCATTACCGTGATTGAATGCCCTATGCCTTAGAAGCTGCAATCACAGGTCAACCGCTTCTTCTTGGCCTCTTGTATCTGATTCGCACCTTTATAACTTGAGTTGAATGTATAAGTAAACACACTGTAAAGCATTTTTTTCAACTACTTCACCCACTGTGTGCCTAGTGGTGGAGCTGGGTCAATTATATTTACTTCCAGATATTGTCCCTGTGGAAAATTTCTTGTAAGAGCTCACAAATGACATCTTCTGGGAGAACTCAGCAGAGGGGAGAACTTGATTTCATATTAAGGAGTATGAAAATATGACTACACTTTGTGGCAAAATATGCTAAAACTAATGGTTAGAAATTTAAAAATAGATGCTTGTTTGAGGGTTCCCAGGGGCCTATGCATAAGACGTGCCGAAGAAGGCAGTAATCTAAAGCAAATTCTGAAACAGAAGTTTTGTCTAAAGGTAATAAGTCACACACGTGGATATTGTTATACTCTTCAATGGTGATTTTTATTTATCTATTTTTCTCTCAGTCAGTCCTATTTTCCCAATAGTCATAGTGTTATTGACAGCAATGACATCTGACGATTGATAATTAACACTGATACTTGTGAAGAATTTCCCATGATCGAGGAACTAACTAACTAACTAACTAACAAACTAACTAACTAACTTTTGTTGATCTGTCTTATAGCTATTACAGGAAGTATTTGAAATTATTCTTTTATAGACATGGAAACTGAGATATCATGTATATTAAACAATTGACCTGAAACAACTAATAAAAGTCAGTTTATCCACAAATGTAGACCAACAGGATACTGAATGAGCATATTATTATACATGTATAACCATGTATATATTTATACATATAATATGTATGTATAAGCATATGTATTGCTAAATATAACCGCTTCAGTCCATCTAACGCTACCTGTATGAATGTTTTCAGGGCTGGCCATTTGGCACTGGACAACCAATTGATGTGTTCTTCCCTAACTTCCTAACTTCATGTCATAAATAAAAATAACTGATGGTTTTGAAGCATACAGTTATAATATATGCATTTTGAGGCAGAAAACTAGGAATTTGGTGAAAATAAAGAAAGTTCATTTTGTAACACCCCTTTCCAAAAGTACTCATGTTTTAAGAAAAAAACGTTTTATGGAGAACCTAAGGAAATGCCTCTTCATTTTCAAAATCTCTTCAGTGTTTCTCAAGCCAAAGCCTGTAGCTAACTTTCACATTGTATTGTCTACTGTATGCAGGTTAAAGCTCACCTTCAATCATATCCTGAGCTATGTTTACTGTATGCAGGTTAAGGCTCACATTCAATCCATAGATAGATCGTGAGCTTTTATATTTCATTGTCTACTGTATGTATGGTTAGGTCTACATTCATTGATCAGGGACGTCTTAAATGTTTTGCTGCAGGATTTGCCCTCGAGAAGAGAACACAGTAATGATCAGTAAAGATTTAAGCAATTGTCTAGGGTTGCTTGTCATGGGAACTTGTCGTTAGGAAGTATGCCCAAGAAGTATTCATTCTAATGAGACAGACTGCAGACAAATGACCTTCAAAGATAGGGAATATAGCAGATATGACTGAAAAAGAGGGCAAATTCGGCGTTCTGAATTGAATGTCTTTTAAGGCTGTCAAGGCAGGTGGGCGTTAGGGAACTTGCATGGTGGAGAGAGTCCAGTATTCTATGAAGGGCCAGCCGCTAGAACGTCATGCTGTGTCAGCAGAAGCAGTGACAGCATCCTGGTAATACAGTCATAGTGCCTACAAGTTGTATTATCTTCGGGTTAGAAATAGCAGAGCAAAGTGAAGGTCCAGGCTTAGAAGACTGAGGGCGAGTTATTGAAGGGCCCAGTTCTCGTCCTATGGCTTCTCCTTCTTTGTAGATAAGGAACTTGTTTGTGTTGGCATAGTCTAGGGGACGCCACTTAGAAATTTCCAGTTATACATAGCATTTCTTGCCAAGCTCCCTTCACTCCGCAGACAGCAGACAGATAGTAAGTCCTGATGACTCATGTTTATCTCTGGTTGCAAGTGGGAGCCACACAGAAACTAAGTCGAGATGTGAAATAGAATACAGACAGGCAGACCTCTTTTCCTCTAACCAGTGTTTGAACTTTGGAAATAGTAAACTATGCATTAATAAGAACATAAAAATTGAGCTTTCCCAGCTACTTCCAGAGTAAAATCTGCTCCATTTCATCTTATACTTATTTTTTAAACGTTAATGAATAAAATAAACATCACTGTATTCAAATGCTGGAAACATCATTGGGCTTTTAGACCTATAGAAGGTAGTCATAGAACTAAATTTTCTCTGTGGTTTTCTGTTCGAAGTATTTGACTATTTTAAAAAGTTGACAAAAGTGAGAGGCGGTGACTTGTAGGGATGTGTAACTGACATTATGGAGAAAATTCACAAAAAAATTTGCTTTAATCTCCTTGTTAAGACAGAAAAGTCTTACTTTTTGGGGGGGGGTGGGGACTTCTGTGAACAAAACACCCAGGGCACAACTGTGAGACAACCTCACGAGAGTAGAACCGCAGCCTTAGTCTCTCACGCGTGGAAGCAGCATCTCTGAAGCATTCTCTAGTGTAGGTCCCCAAACTGCCCAGGTGATGAGACAGTTCCTCACCAGGTCTCAGCAAGCTACCTGGGAAAGGTGAAAAAATATATCCTTCAGACCCTTGCCCTCGCTGTGGGCCTCGTGCTGGGCATGGCTTCCCGTGCTTAGCACTATTACCATGGCAGTAAATTCTTACCTGTTTTATTATTGTCTCTTCTTTTTCTACCTCTAACCCCTGCAAGGCTGGGGCCAAGGCTGTTTATAGATTAGGAGGCGCAGATGGGAGGAAGACACTCACTGGTGGTGAAGGGGAATGGTTTGCTCCTTCGATTAAGGGATATGAAAATTCATTTGCCCTACAAGACTTGAGGACGAAGGTTTTTTTTTTCCAACAGAGGTAAGGACACACACAAACTCTGATTTTATTTTAAGAGGTAAAGGACAGGTAATGGTTGGACGACATGTGAACGGGCCACAGGAGGATGATCCTGCCTTGTGGAGAGGATGACTAAAAGTCAGGGCGACATTTCTGAGCAGGCGTCTCCTCCATGTTGCGCACGTTTCTAGTTCTGGCTAGACCAAGATTCGTGAACAGAGGTGTAAGGGTGCTCATTCTTAAGACAGCTGCAGCTTTCCCAGAACCTCAAGCTTCATGGTCCAGGTGACAAGGAGTCGAATGGTTAAATTAAGCCCCACGTCTAAACTTGGGACACCTTATTTTAGCTCTTTATGTTTTTAAAAACATTAGCTCTGTTTTTGTTCTTTGCAAAGTCTAAATATGATGACTTTATATCTTGATCCTATCCATCCCTCAGTCCTTCCCTACAACTCTGTCAAGAACCCTTATCAAATCTCCCTCCAATTTCATAGCCTTCCAATTTTTAGTTAATTAGAAAATTCTAACTTACTGAACTCAGCAAGTGTTGCCCTTACACACATAGCCCTGCACAGGGCCGCAACAGGTCCTCTCTCTCTCTCTCTCTCTCTCTCTCTCTCTCTCTCTCTCTCTGTGTGTGTGTGTGTGTGTGTGTATTATGGCTTCCAGTTTAGAATTGGAATATACTTCTAATAACCAGTGTAGAGCTAGACATAATTGGCTAACGTCTACACTACCAAAGAAAATGGCTCTCCCTCCCTATCAGCTGCCGACTGCTAAAAACCTATATTCAGCCCCCAAGGATATTTTTATTTATGCCTATTTGTGTGTGGTTATGTGGATGCATGTATAGACTCCTGTGGAGGCCAGAAGAGGGTGTCCGAGCCCCTGGAGCTGGAGTTCCTCAGTTTGTGAGCTGCCCTAGGTTGGGGCTGGGAACTGAACGCTGGAGCTCTGTAATAGGAGCAAACACCCTTACCCACTGAGTCATCTCTCCAACTCTGCAAGCATTTTAATAAAGACGAACTTCTTCTGCAGCTGAACGTGAATAGCTCAGGGAGATTATTTTCTATTGAAAACATTCTAAAATGAGGCCAAATTTAGTAGGGTTTAATACACAATTGATATAAGAAAAGCATATTTTTTGAATGAAAAGAATTGGTATTCAATCAGCTAAAACATCAGCCACAAAAATGAAGTTTTGGTTTGTATGATATTTGTGAAATGTAAGACTTTTTTTTTTTTAAAAAAAGCAAACCCTAATTGTTCTTTTTATGTTGCAGAATAATCAGAAGACAGTCTCTGTACCAGAAAAGTTCTTTGAGAGTCACGTTTTCAGAATGAGTGACAATTTGTTATATGAGAACAGTCTATGCATTGAGTCACAAGGTATATATTACATATATCAGCTGTATCAGCACTTTCAGTTACTAAGGGAAAATTTAGGGTAAATTACATTGTGTATCCCACTATCATTGTTCACTCCAGTTCTGCACATTGTGACCCTCAAGCCATCAATCAGTTGCTGCGGAATATTTGGTCACACTGTGAGCCATAAGACGGTGGGAGGTAGAAAAAGACAAGATCTCCTGAGGAAATTGGGAGCATGGGGATCTTGGGAGAGGGTTAAAGGGGAGGGGGAGAGGCAGGGAGTGGAGCAGAGAAATATGTAGAGCTCAATAAAAATCAATCAAGAAAGAAACAGTCTTATTTAAAAGAAGATGTTCCTCCGATTTTCTTCAGTCCATTTGTCATTTGTATGTATAAGGGCTATTGATTTTTGTAAGTTAATTTTTTACTCAGTTACTTTGCTGAAAGTGTTTATTAGCTGTGGGAGTTTCCTGTGTTATTTTTAGAGTCACTTCTGCATACTGTCATATCATTTGCAAATAACGAAAGTTCTTTTCCTTTCTAATTCGTATCCCCTTGATCTCCATCAGTTGTCTTATTGATCTATATAAGACTTATATACCATATTGCTACCTATTCAATATCATACTTATATATTATGTAAGTGTTAATATATATATTTATATATAATATATATTGTTATATAAGTATGATATTGAATAGGTATATAGAGTAGACAACCTTGTCTCAATCCCGATTTTAGTGGTATACCTTTGAGTTTCTCTTCATTTAAGTTGATTCATGCTATGGGCTTTATTGCATTTAGGCGTGTCCCCTGTGATTTTAATCTTTCCAGGACTCTTATTATGAAGGGGGTTAGATTTGTCAAAGGTGTTTGCTGTGTCTAATGAGATGATCCATGTGGGTTTTGTCTTTGAGTTTGTATATATGGTCGGTTACATTTATTGATTTATGTATGTTGAGCCTGTAACATGAGGGCCGGCTTGTTGGGGTTTCTGTCCCACCTGGTACCCCATAGCCGACAAGCCCAAAGAAAATCACACACAGGACTCCATAAGGTTATAAACTGATTGGCCCATTAGGTCAGGCTTCTTGTTAACTCTTATAACATATATTACCCCATTATCCTTATCTATGTTAGCCACATGGGCTCAGTACCTTTCTCAGTGTGACAGCTTACATGTTGCCTCTTCGGTGTTCTGCGCAGGAATGGCAGAGGAACCCTTGCTTCCCAGAATTCTCCTGTTCTCATTGCATCACCTCTACTTCCTGTCTGATTTTCCCACCTATACTGCCTGCCTGGCCAATCTGCGTTTTATTAAAATGTGATTGACAGAATACAGACAATTCTCCCGCATCATGAGCCATTCTTGCATCTCTAGGATGAAGTCTATTTGATCATGGTGGATGATATTTTGATATATTCTTGGATTCAGCTTGCAAAGTCTTTGTTGACATTTTTGCATGTATGTTCACAAAGGAAATTGGTTTGTAATTCTCTCTTTGTTTAGTCTTTATGTGGTTTGTTGTGAAATATTTGAGGCATAGGTATTGGCATTAACTTCTTCGAAAGTTTAGTAGAATTCTCTGCTAAAACCATCTGGTCTATATTTTGGTTTGGAGAGTTTTAATGCTTACTTATATTTCACTAGGAATTATAGGTCTGTTTAAATTGCTTATCTGATCTTGATTTTACTTTGATAAGTGGTATGTATTGTGAAAATTATCAATTTCTTTTAGGTTTTTCCAATTTGCTGGAGTTACAGAATTTTAAAGTATGCCTTTAACGATTGTCTCTGATTTTTCTCAGTATCTGTTTTTATACTTTCAATTTCTGAATTTGTTAAGTTGGATATTCTTTCTCTGCCTTTTAGTCAGTTTGGATGAGAGTTTGTCAATCTCTTAGATTTTTCTCAAAAAAAAATCTTTGTTTCATTGATTCTTTAATTTTTTGTTTCTCTTTTATTAATTTCAGCCCCGAATTTGATTGCTTCTTGCCATCTTCTCCTTTTTTGGGTGTAATTTATTTGTCTATCTACCTATTTATTTATTTTCTTTAAAAAATTTCATGTAGGTACTGAGTGCTATGAACTTTCCTATTAGAACTGCCTTCATGTCAGAGCCGGAGAGCAAGGAAAGTGATATCTTTTTTTTTTTTTTTTTGGAAAGTGATATCTTGATTGAGGTAGCTATTATGGGGCTAGCAAGAAACCTGGCACTAGAGAAATTCCCAGGAGTTCACAAGGATGACCCCAGCTAAGACCCTAAGCAGTAGTGGAGAGGGTTCCTCAACTGGCCTTACCGTGTAATCAGATTGATGACTATCTTAAATTTGACCATAGAAACCTTCATCCAGCAACTGATGGAGACAGGGGCAGAGATCCACAGCAGAGCACTGGGCTGAGTCCCCAAAATTTAGTCAAAGAGTGGGAGGAGCGATAACATGAGCAAATGGGTCAAGGCCATGATGGGGACACCCACTGAAATAGCTTACTTGAGCTAATGGGAGCCTACCAACTGAGGCCTGTCAGTGAGGGAACCAGCATAGGGCCAAACTAAGCCCTCTGAATGTGGTTGACAGTTGTATGGTTGAGGCAGACTAAGAGGCACCTGGCAGTGAGACCAGGATTTATTCCTACTGCTTGTACTGGGTTTCTGAAATCAATTCTCTTTGGATGGATGCCTTGCTCAGCTTAGACACAGTGGAGAGGGCCTTGGTCCTGCCACAAAGCAATGTGCTAGACTTTGTTGACTCTCCATGGGAAGCCTTGCACTTTCTGAGGAGTGGATAGGGGATGGGATGGGGGAAGGTGGAGGGAGCAGGAAAAAAGGAGGGAGTGGAAGCTGGATTACACATGTAAAATAAGAAAAGATAGTTTTTTTTAAAAGTAAGTTAATTAATTAAAAAATGAGACAATACCACCATTATTAACCTTCTCGACGTGTAGCTTTTGTTGTTGTTGCCCTCATTAAATAGCATATAATTGACTGTTGAAAAATATAAGAAAAAAAAAGAGCTGCCTTCACTGTGTCCATAAGTTTAGGTATATTGTATATCCATTTTCATTCAATTCTGTGAAGTCTTTAGTTTCCATCTTAATTTTTGCCTCGACTCATTTTTCATTTGGTAGTGAGTTGTTTACTTTCCATGAGATTGTTAAATATCTGTTGTTTCTGTTGTTGTTGATATCCAACTTTAATCTGTGGCGATCTGATAGGATTCAGGCCGTTATTTCAAGTTTCTTTTATCTGTTGAGACTTGCTTCATGCCTAAGTATGTGGTCAGTTTTGGCGAAAGTTCCATAAGATATGATGAAGAAGATATTTTTTTTTGTGTTTAGGTGAAATATTCTGTAAATAGCTATTCTGTCCATTTGGTTTGTGATATCAGTTAGCTCCAGTATTTCTCTGCTTAGTTTTTGTTTAGATGATGTGTCTATTGGTACAAGTTGGGTCTTGAAGTCTCTCACTATCAGTGTGTGTGTATCAATATGCAATTTAATCTGTAATAGTGTTTCTTTTATGAAATTGAATGCCTTTGTGCTTGAAAAGATGTTAAGAACTGCCAGGTCCTCTTAGTGAAGGCAACTAGTGTCCTTCCCCATTTCTTCTGAACTGTTTTGGTTTGAAGTCTATTTTGTTGGATATTAGGATGACTGCAGCAACTTGCTTCTTAGGTTCATTTTTTTTTCCCCCGCAGAGTTAATGTCTGCCCTTGATCTTAAGGTGTGTTTCCTTGGATACGACAGAAGGATGGATCCCATTTCTGCATTCGTTCTGTTAGTCTCTGTCCTTGCTGGGGAATTGAGACGACTGATATTGAAAGATATCAATGAGCAATATTTGTCGATTCTTATTGTGTGTGTATGTTTCCCTGTTTTGGTTGATATGGGATTATTTATTTCCTATGTTCTCTTGAGTGTAGTTAACCTGTTTAGGTTGGAGTCTTCTGTAGGGAACAATTTGTTGATAAATATTATTTTCATTTCATTTTATTATTGAATGTCTTATTTTATCCATCTATTATGACTGAAAGTTTTGCTGGGTATAGTAGTCTGGGATGGTGTTTATCATTTCTTTTGTGATCTCTCAGAGTCTGTGGTATATATAGCTTATCTGTCCAGGCCCTTCTTACTTTTTTTAGAGTATTCATTGAGAATCAGCTGTTTTTGTTTATGTTTTTGAGAGAAGGTTTCACTGTGTAGCCCTGGCTGTCCTGGAACTCATGGAGATCTTCCTGCCTCTGCCTCCTAAGTACTGGCTTAAAGACACTTACCACAACCTAAGTCTTGAAAAAGATACTATCTGAAAAATATGTGCTGGGCAAACTGGATATCTGCTTGCAGAAAATCAAAAATAGGTCCTTGTATTTCATCCTATACAAAAATCTCAGCTCAAAGTTGATTAAAGACCTCGAGGACTTGAAACTTAAAAACTCCTGAGCCTTGTCCTTTAGTAAATATTGTTCAAGACCTGATGGCTTACAGGTATGCAAAATGCTCAGAATAAAGAATAATATACAGTTTTTACCTGGCAGGAGCTCCGAAGACAGGAGGGTCAGTGGAAATGGATGATGCTCATTTGGAGAATGGAAAACTATAAAGGATTCCCTATTTGTGGGCCTTTAATCTTCAGGATTTATATTGAGGTTCTCTTTCTCCTTTGACCTTGAATATTTGGTCAGTAGTCAACACGTAGTTCCCTCTCTCACTCTAGAGATTAGCCTGGTTTATGGTATAGAAGATGACTAGTAAATATTTGTTGAAAGGAATTCTTTGTTGTAACTGAGCTGCAATTCTTGGGATTGAAAGAATATTATATGAATTGCAAGAGTCATGTATATCATCTGCTGACATATTAATGTCTGCTCAGCTTGAACAGAAGGACAGGCTTTTGGGGAGAGAGTAAGGTAATACAGAAATCAATTTTGACATGAAATGATCCAGAACATTTTGTGGCATTCTGGAGTTGGTGCCAAGGGTAGCATATGAAAACTATATTTTACAGTAGTCGGCACTCACGAAGTGTGACATCATTACATTTGCTACTGGTTGATCTCCAAAATTTACCTCTGGACCAGTTCTACCTTCTATGACACAGGTGTTAATTCAAGAAATAAATCTTGTTTGTACAGACGTATTAGGAGCTACAGGGAAGGACCTTGTGAGCTGACAAGGCTTGTCCTTGAAGCATATCACCATAGCAACTGTAAGGAGAAAAAACTCTTTTTACTATTTATACATAAAAAAGCTGGAAATTTATCCATAGAATCATATAAATTATAAACATACAAATTAAAAATTGAAGTAAATTCTAAATGTTCTACTACATTTAGGGCAAATTTTTCGTGACTAGGTAAAATAAATATTCTACTAATAGTCTCAGAAGATTTAAATACATATATATATATATAATATATATATATATATATATATACACACACTGAATATTGAATATACACTGAATCATTGGCTATGCTTAGGTGTTTTCCATGTTTTCTACTCATTAACTTAGTTCTTTATACCATCATGGTGGAGGAGTTTTTTTGTTTTGTTTTGTTTTGTTTTGTTTTTGTTTTTTTTTGGTACAGGATCTCTCTGGGTAGCCCAGACTGGATTTGAACTGGTGACCTTCCTGTCTCCACCTCCAAATTGCTAGGGTTGTAGGCTTGTGCTACCACATTAAACACCTGGATTTCTACTCTGCGGTTCTCAAATATGAAGGCTCAGAGGTGCAGTCACTTGTTTCGTGACACCAGCGAACACTAGAGCCTGCATTTACTTTTTTGTGTCTGTTTTAAACTATTGTTTCTAAAGTTGGCATTGAAAGTAATGAGTTTTATTACACCATTTTTGAAACATGCTTTATTATTTGTTTCTCTTCACTGCCTAACCCCCCTAACCCTTTGCCTCTGGGTCCCCTATATTTCTCCCTGCTAATAGTCCCCTTCTGTGTTCACACCACACAGCTTCACACTTTATCTTCTTTCTGTCTCCCTTAAGGTCTTCCTCTCTTGTGTTCTCCTTTGTAGTTCATGACCCTTCCCCCCCCCTCTCTCTCTGTGTGTGTGTGTGTGTGTATGTATGTGTGTGTGTGTTTGTGTGTGTGTTGTAAACCTAGGATCCACATGAGAGAACATGTGGTATTTCTGAGGGTGGAAGTGTTGGTACATGATCTCATCATATTTCTATTCAATTCTGCAAATTGAATTGTAATACACTGAACGACTATGGTGCCTAAAACTCCCTTTCCCTCTTACTCTTTACAGAAAATGGGGTAAACCTGTATCCCAAAGATATTATTGATACAATTCTTTTTAAACCTCAGCATGTGTAATTTGTCCAACTAACAGCTTGGGACTTTTATCTGACGCTTTTCCTCCAGGGTACCAACTGCCCCTGTTTAGTTTAACAATACTCTATCACATTTAGCATTGAAAATCAAAACTCTGGTTCAGAAAAACGGGACAGTAGCCTCCTAACTCTTACTTCAGTGCATCTCAGTACATGCCATACTTAGATTATAGTAAGTTTTTCATAATGTAAACTTCCACGAATTAGCTGCTATATTATATGAAGTGTCATGACTCTACTGGAAGTTACTCTTCCTTACTCTTGGATTTACATGGATGATGCTGTCATCCCATGATTCTGCAGTCATACCTCATACAAGATTCAACTTTCTTCAGTATTACAAATGGACCAGACAGATCAGGTTCTTCAACCAAACTGCTTCTTCCCCAGAGCTTAGGACTAAGAGAATCACAAGAAAGAGAAATGGAAAACCTCTATGTGTAGGAGGCTCTTTGGCTTTAGTGGCTTTTGTAGTTGCCAGTAACACGATGCCTTGCTCTAATTTCGCAGTGTCCAGGAGTTCGGATGCATTAAGCCATCAAGTGGCAGTAGGGATAGATCCTGGTTCCACTGCCAGTGGCCTCTCAGACTGTACAAGTCACACAACTGTCACCCATTCACAGGGCCTAGCTTAGTACTATGCAGGTACCCCAGCTGTCAGTCCAGAGACAGTGAGTTCCTACTAGCTGGGGTCAGCTGTTTCCGTGAGTTACCCCATCATGTTCTTGACCCCTTTGCTCATATTATCTCTACTTCTTCTCTTTGACTGGACTCCAGGGGCTTCAGTGCTTGGCTGTGGATCTGTGCATCTGCTTCCATCAGTTACTGGATGAAGGGTCTATGATGACAATTAGGATGGCCATCAATCTGATTACAGGGAAGGCCAGTTCAGGCACCCTCTCTACTATTGCTTGGAGCCTTAGCCGGGGTCATCCTTGTGGATTCCTGGGAATTTTCATAGTGCCAGGTTTCTCCCTAACCCCACAATGCATTTCCTTATCAAGGTATCTCTTTCTTTGCTCTCCCTCTCTGTCCTTCCCTACACTCCATCATCCCGTTCTCTCATGTTCTCCTTCCCCCTGTTTGGATTGTTTTTGTTTGTTTGGTTGGTTCCTGGGTTATTTTTATTGTTTTCAAGGCGGCTTTGCCTGAGACTCATCATATTGTCCAGGAGTGCATAGGTTCACAGCCATCCTCTTGCCTCAGCATCTCACGTGCTGTGATAACAGGTCTGTCAATCCCCTGACAATCTTCACTCATTCGTCCCCTTTGAGTCCAGCTGTATCAATGTTTACTTACTCTGCCTTTCCATCCTTTTTCTCCAATTTATTTCTGCGTCTCCAGGCTTGTGCTATAACTCTTATTGTCCATACTGTTTCTTATTAATTTGGCTTGTCTCTCCGGTCATCTCTGTCTTTTAAATGGGGGTAATTGATCTCATTTGTTGCAATGAGTCCCCCAAGTCCATGTATATAATCTCTCCTCAGACCAGCTTTGAGTTCTTGTCCCTCTTGGACCAAGAATTTCATGAGGAGCCTCTAGCATTCTGTCGTAGAGTCTAGCGGCTTATGCCGTTCACTTTGCTGGTCAGCACGAGCTGATGTAGTGATTCCCTAGTTAGTTCATGGCAAAGAGAAGATGGGAGGGTTGGGAAGGGCAGTGTTTCCAACACGCATGCCTAAATTGGCAGGTTAGGTTGAAAAGGCATCAAAGAAAGGCATAATCATGGCTCAAAGACCACGCTTTCTCAAAGCAAAGAAGGCAGAGAGGTCTTTCGGCATTGAGCAAGAGGTCTTTAGGCATTGACAGGGTAGTCAGGAAGGGAAACTACAGACGGACAGAGGTGACATTCTGTAGCTGGGGAGAGAGGAATGTGTATAACACAGCAGTGACTCCTTATGGAAGCCACTGGTACTCCAACCCCCAACAGCAAGCGCACATGTGGAATTAGAGCTATTGTGTTATATTAAAGATGGGGTTCTCAGCGCCTTAGACTTCCGGTCATTATTGTATTTCCATGTTTCTCTGCTGGTTATTTTGGCCTTTTTTGTTAAAGACGAGCTGAGGATACACATATGAGATTGTTTCTGGATTTTCTTTTTGATCTCACGGTCTATGTGTGCATTCTCTCACCAGTACTACACACCACCCGGCTCTATAGGAAGTCTTGAAGTCACATCTAAACTAATGTAAAGCACAAAGAACAAAGGATGATGAAGTATGACTAGTGTGTGCTTCATTATTATTGGCCTGGTTGAATATTGTTATTATGGTTGAAGTTAATGCTGTCGAGAACCAAGTACGTGCTTGGGTGAAATATTTGAAACTATGTAATTTCCTTGAGATGATCAAGAATTTATTTAGTCATACCCCCACAGGAGAAGGATTCTTGTTGTTTTTCAAGTATCACTGGCTTTTCCTTTGCTAGCCTCAAACTCCCACACTCCTTGTCTCATCCTTCCAATGATTATAGGATTATATTATAGGATTATAGGATCCACTTACCTGGCAGTACAGCGGCTTCTAAGTTTGCCTGCACCAATGCCCCATTGGAACGTTCACAGTTAATAAAAATTATCAGTACAAAATCAAAATACACTAGATATTTAAAAGACATTTAGAAACTCCTTGGGATGGTCACAAAGCAGTCTTGAAGGCATCGGGCATCGGGCATCGGGCTTCTGTTTCTCTCTGTAGTGTTGTGCTAGACAGTATGGACATTTTGGCATGCCATGTTGCCTTCAGGACATTATTGTCAACATTTAACAAACAGATTGCAGACACTTTGATTGATAATGTGCTGAGTCTGTCGACTGATTAGAATTGGCATGTTGGCAACACATTTCACAAGTTCTAAAGCGAAATGGACTCGATATTTGTTTCTGTGTGATGTCTGTTTTCACTAGAGCTGTGAGCGTATTAATCACAGTTATTCAACATTTTCTGATCATTATAAAAACTGTGCTATAGCTTAGTCTCCTGGTGTTTGCTTTGCTCCAAAGACCTGGATGCTTGTGGTGCCTTTGTTCCTTCTGTTAACTTTGGGTGTCAGTAAGAAAGATGTTGAAAACACCATCTTACTGCAGTCTTGTTGATACTGCACTAACCACTGGCAAAGGAGAATGATTTATAACCTCATGATTAATCTTTTAGTGGTGCCATGTTCCTGGCTGTGACATCTAAAGTGTCCCTAAACTTTTGATTTTTTTTCCTCCTGTTCTCTACACGTGTGAGAAAAACCTAGGGGATCCTGGAGCCAGAAAGTTTTTGCTCCATCTGGAAGTCTGGTAAGATCATTTTCAGAGCGGTTGGTTCTTTGTTACAGCAAAAGCAGCAGGCACATCTCAGAATGGCCACTTTCCCCTTCTTTCTGCCAGAGACATGAAATCATCTTTCTTGGCTCATCACCATGAGCCCTGGTGGCATGCTGGGAGGCAAAGCTCATGAAAGTGTGAGGGCCATAAAACTGCAGTCCTGGGAGGTTTGCATCCAGGGCAGTCCACACCTTCCCCATAACTTTGTCAAAATTCCCAGGTCATGATTCTGGTACTTTCTGCCTCAGCTAAACTGATCTCAGTGTGTTGCTCTATAGTTTAGTCTCCTGTCTGTCCGGACTCTGGAGTGTGGGTTTGGATCGTGAGCTAGTTCTCTGACGGGTCCAAGAGAAGTCATCAGGTTTCATCTTGCTGTATTTTTTTCCTCTTATTTTAAGGACGAGAGTGATACTTTTCAGCCCTGTATCTGTCAGTGTGGAAGCTAGAAGTTCTTGCGTTCTTTAAAAGCACCTCTTCTGTGCCCAAATCTTGAAAAATGTATTCACCTGAAGGGAGTTTAGAGAGAGGCTGTGGTCTTTCTCTTACATGTCTCATCAGAATAATTTGTTACTGATGGCTGGAATGAGGAGAACATAGGACACTGTACACAAATGTACCCAGAGTTAGTGATACAGATATACCTGTAGTTATTAACATAGCTATAGGTCTTTGTCCTTGGAGTCTGGAAATTCTAGTCACTGCTATTTTTTCAATGCAAATGAAGCAAAGAAATGTGTGGTGAATTACTGATGGTTGTTATTAATATCACAGATATTCCTGCTATCTGGTTTCATCGGGCATTTGCTGGTCAAGCTGAGGAAACAGCCTGAGTTGGAACTGGTACACAGTGATACGTGGGAATGGCAATCCAGGTTGGGATGATCTGTGGGACCCTCAGAAGATGTGGAGGGGGCAGGGAGAAGCCTGCAGCTGGCATTCTGTTACAGTGTAAGGGAGGAGCCCGAAAGATTGGGTCTGGGGTAGCAGAGCGTGGAGGAGACCTGCTGGCAGCCTACCTAGTTTCCAAGGAGTTTTTTTAATTCATACTTGAAAAAAAATAGACTTTCTCTATTCTATATTCCTTTTCAATATTTTTCAGACTCATCCCATACTTTTTCATCTAAGGTTCCTTCATCTGGAAATCAGGGATTATATTCATAAACAATTCACAAGCAATCTAACAGTTGTTGTGATTTTAATACTTGTGCTCCTCCTTTATTTGAAAAACCGAATCATAAGCTCAGCATCAGGCAAAGACTTGTGTTTTCTGTCCTGTTATTCTCTTTCACCGCCTTCTCTGAGAGTCCCTACTCTCTTAACTCATAGTCAGCATCAGGTCCCTGTACTGAATAGCCCTGTTTACTGCTTAGTGGCGGCAGGAATCAAGAGAATGGAGGTGGTCGAGGAGGCAGACTAAAGTCTCAGGCACTAGCTGTTTTTATTCAGTGCTTCAGATAATTTATACTGTGAAGGGGTCACATGAATAAAGTGTAAAATCACAAGGTCACGCTGCACATGGCAGACAAGCCACACGCGTGTGGCAAAAGCGTGCTTTTCCTATGAAATAGCATCGCCACTTGCAATGAATAATCTGAGGTAAACTCACTCCAATCTTCTATACCTGTGCGGCGCATGAGAACATAATTCAAAAATAATATATTGTGCTTATGAAGAAACTGAGTCACAAGACTCTTGTGCTTATTTCTTGGAGTTTTTAAATGTTAAATCAGAGGAGATTTTGCAGTTGATGATATATAGTAGGCTATTGTTCTTCGATTAAACCTGACAGTCCTTTTCTATTAAGGCTAAGTTGGCATTATTTACATTGAAAATACTGTTGTTTTAGGAACTCGTTCTATTACTTCATATTTTCATATACATCACTTCCTTTTGTCCCAGCTTCATATCCTCTATTAGATACAGAGTTCTCTTCTCTTCACTAAAAATAACGCATTTTAGTTTTTATAATGTTGATCCTTAAATTAGAATTCCTATCCATGTAGACCCATTCCTTGTGATTAACTAGGTTATAAATCCACAATACCCTTAACAACACAAGACTTGTAGCTCTCTTACCTCTTTCTTTCCTTCCAAACCTCATGGTAGGGTCTAAATTTATTCTAAGTTATTATAGACATACTTTTATGCGTTATATAGATGCTTTTAATCACTTTTATTTTTTCATATCATTTGATTTGTTGCCTTAATGTTTTTGATTTTCTTTGATTCCTTTTCCCAAAAGTGTCAATGTGCTGTTTGTATGACAAACTCTCCAGGACTCTGCCTTAAAAGTTTGGTTTTTCTGAAGAAGATCTAAAAAATAAGAATTCATGTGTGAGATATTTAATAACATAGCTACACAAGTACAGCTACTGATGTATGGAAAACTGAACAGGAAGAGTCTGAACTTATCCAAAGGTCAGGTTACAGGCAAACTTTCAGCCTCACCATAGTCTCATGGGAAGAGTTGGAGTAGATTAAGCTGGCAAAATCATCTCAATTTGGGAAGGGAACTGGGTTTTTATACACCCACAAAGACTATGGGCTACTACCACAGGGTATAAATATCTATAAACTTTTACTTCTTTGAAGGTATGCTTGAAACATTTTCAGTATCCAGAAGGCAGCTTTTTCTGAATCATCTATTCCTACAAAAGGAACAAAATTATAAAGAATCCAGACGGTGGATATGTAGTCCATGACTAGTTTTATGTGTCACCTTGTCCAGGTAACAGGCTTGACCAGATGACTGGAAAAACACTATGTCTGGCTGTGTATATAAGGGATTCCCAGAAAACAATATTAGCATTCGAGTAAAGAAGCACACTCATCAATGCGATATTCAGCTCCACCAGGGAAACTCACAGTTTTTCTGGAGGACAATTTACTACAAACGCTCAATAACTATGTGGTTGTTGTTCTTGACCTTATAACCAATATTCATTATTCATTCACCTAATTCATCTAAGAATTTTCCACTTTGCTTGCAACCCCTGCTTCTGGTGACTGATCTGAAGTCTGAGGCTCTGAGAACCTCGTCTTTAATATAACACAATTCCACGTGCGTACTTGCGTTGGGCATTGGAGTACCAGAGGATTCCATAGTGAGTCACTGCTGTATTACATACGTTCCTTTCTCTCCAGTTATGAAGTGTCACTTCTGTCCATCTGTAGTTTCCCTTCCCGACTACCCTCATTCCCTTGTTGACTACTTACAGGTCCTTCTTGCCTCCCTTGCTTTTAGACAGCATGGTCATTGAGCCATTTTTATAATCTCTCTTGGCCTTTGGGTCCTGGATGCCCTTCAACCTTACTGTCACTTATAGTTCTTACACATGTATTCCATGTGACAACCAAGTCCTGCCATCTACTTTCCTCTCCTCTCATGTCTTTTTATCCCCAGTGACAAGTTCCAGAATATTCTTACCTGCCATCAGCCTTGGTCTTCAGAGCAGCATAAGAAGCTTCTCAGTAACTCTGTCTTTGCCCAGTGCCTTCCTTAGCACCATAGTTAATGAAATGTTCTCCAGCCTCTCCCAAGCAAAGTCAACTGTTGGGCTCTCAGGTCCCAGGCAATAGATTCATTTGGGAATATTCATTGTTCTGGAACACTTGCTTCCTTCCCTCAACACTCTAATTTTTTGTTTTGTTTTGATCATCTCTAATTTATTAGTAGACAGAGTCATGATTTTTACAAGTTTCCAATAGGCATCTTGGAAGGATTTCAGAACTTGGTCTTGAGATGTGTGCCAGGGTGTTAACTCCTGTGTCACACTGAACACCCCACCTTTGTGTATACAACCTCTTCTGAACTCAGCTTTAAGTTCTGGTCCCTCTTGAGTCAGGAACTTCATGAACTACTTCCAGGCATTCTGTCTCAATGTCTAGCAGCTTATTTCACTGCATATCATTAGGAGAGGTAGGATTCTTCAGTCAGACTATGTAATATTTGATAGTGTTCTACTGGGAAGAGAAGAGGCAGAAGGCAAATGTGTGGAGGGCATCATTTCCAACATGCAGGTTACTACTGGAGTTTCCATACAGTCTTCAGGATCCATTTAGAAATCAGCATTAAAGGAGATGAAACAAATTTCTTCTCTCTTTTTAAAGAGAAGATTTTTGAGGAAGAATCATATTTTGAAATTTTATATATATATATACACACACATATATAGTGAAATAACATATATATCTGTATATATTTGTTTTGTTTTGATTATATCTCTATGTTTTGTTTTGATTAATATGTCTTAATTGCCCTCATTCATGGGGCTCAGTGTGTTATTTCCACAACATATACAGCATACAGCACAAACTAGCCAAGCCCAAGTTTTCTTCATTCACATCCTCTCACCTGAGTCTCTATACATCAACATTCTGAGGTCAAGTCAGTGATTTTTGGATGTGCAATTAATTAACTTTTGAGCCAGGGTCTTTACTATTTAGTCCTGGCTAGTCTGATACTCACGATGTAGCCCAGGCTGGCCTTGAATTCCTTGCCTTAACCTCTCAAGTGCTGTATAGGTATGTACCAC
Organism: Myodes glareolus; assembly: GCF_982192425.1. Lineage (NCBI taxonomy): Eukaryota > Metazoa > Chordata > Mammalia > Rodentia > Cricetidae > Myodes > Myodes glareolus. Next base: position 33,946,760 of record NC_142052.1, on the reverse strand, counting down.
CAATGCCTGGTCGCATTATTTATTTATTTAGTTGCTAATTACATTTTTCACTTAAAATATCTTTTATTTAGTTTTGAAAGTTTCATATATGAGTGCTGTACTTGTATCATTTCCCCCTTTCTCTCCTCCAAATCCTCTCATGGTCACTTCCACACTTCTCAAATTCTTGACCTCTGAGTTAATTTAATGTTGCTCATGTGTATATGAGTGACCACTTGGGATTGATCACCTCTCAGAGGCTGGTCCTTGGAGAAGACTGATTCTACCTTTCTTAGCAGTCATTAAACCTTCAGCTCTTTGTCTAAGTGTCTAGGGGGTGGGGTCCCGTGAGATTTTCCCAACCACATTTGCATGTCTACTAGCATTGTCATTTTTTTTTTCAGGTCTTATTTAGGCAGCCATACTGTTGAGATTTCATAGGCACAGTTTTTTTGATGACTTTAGATGAGTATTTCCACATAGAACCTCAACCAACCTTATAATGCTTGATTGTTAACCTGAACATGAGTTTAGATTTCTACTTTTAAAATGCAGGATGGTTTCAATTGATTCTTAGTGTTTTCCGTTGAGCATCTCCTCAGTAAGCAGGCATTAAGTTTACTTAGAAGAATAGTGTAGGCACCCGGTTCTGTACCACCCTCCCGGTATGGTTTGCGCGCCTTGCGCCTTCCGTACCGACCACGAGCTTGGGCAAAGGCCTGGGGATTGAACAAAAGACGCACACACAAAGAGACCCGGGTCATTCATCAAGAGATAGCCGAATGCCCCTTTATTTAGTTTTCTGCAAATATACCTATGCCCCAGAAGAGGAATCCCCTCCCAGCCAGACGGGGAAAGCACAGCACGAGGAGCCTGGCGCTGTGGGGGAATTTCTTCCCAGGCAGGGGGTCGGAGGCAGAGGGAGCAGTGACAGACAGTGAGAGAGAAACTGGTGCCTGTAGGAACTCTCCCGGGCAGGTGGGAAATTGCCATACCAAAGATATAACAAAGCCCTAGGCTAAATCACCAGGCTAAAACCGGAACAAGCACAGAAATTAACAGGAAGCTTATTTGCTTAACCAAAACAGTCCTTGCAATTTGCACCTCAAGGAGCAGGGGGAAATCTCAGGATCCTACAGAATAGGATGTGGTTATAGGAAATAAATTGTTGCTTACATTTGGCAGTTAACAGCAGGCATATAAAGTTAATACTATGTCTGCCAGAAAAGTTATAAATCAAAGTTATTTTTAAAATTTCTGGCAGAGAGGGTGCGGCTGCAGAGCTTTGCACCCAGACAGGTAGTTCATCATAAAGGTGTGCTCTCAACAGATGCTCACGGAGCGTGAGATGAGAACAAGTGAGCCATGGTCTCCCATCATTGTCATCTCGGTGTCATTGGTTGACAGGAGGCTGCTGGGAAATCTAGGAGAGGAGCAAGGGGCGAAGAGAATGCCATGTTTCTGCTTAAGATGGAGATAGAGACAGAGACCTTCATCAGAGCAACGGACTGAGCTCCCAAGGTCCAGCTGAAGAGCAGAAGGAGGGAGAAGACGAGCAAGGAAGTCTGGACTGCGAGGGGTTGGTCCACCCACTGAGACAGTGTGCCTGATCTAATGGGAGCTCACCAAATCCAGCTGGACTGGGTCTGAATGAGCATATGATCAAACCGAACTCTCTGATTGTGGCTGACAATGGGGACTGACTGAGAAGCCATTGATAAAGGAACTGGGACTTGTTTTTACAGCTTGTTCTGGCTTTTTGGGACCCTAGTCTATATGGATGCACAGCTTCCTAGGCCTGGATGTAGGGGAGAGGGCCTTGGACTTCCCACAGGGCAGGGTTCCAGGCTCTCTCTCAAGCAGTGAAGGGGAGAAAGGAGGGAGAGTGGAGGAACGGGAGGGGATTGGGAGGAGGGGAGAAAGTGTAAGTTTTTGAATGGAAAAATAAAAAAAAGTTAAAGTTACATTTAAAAGGCTTTTCCCTTTTATTTTATTTTATTTTCTGTAGAACTGGCAATCAAACCTTCCAAACATTATTTTTGTTAGAATTTTTTAGTATAAGAAATCAGTATTAAAATTATCAACTATAGAGAAAAAAGAGATAAGTTGAAAACTTTTCCATACACTGACACATTTGTAATACTATGTTCTTTTATGCCCTGGCTGCCATTTAATCCATTATATCATTTTATCCAAAGATGATGTATGTAAAAGTTTTCCTTTGAGGATTTGTTAATGATGATAGCAATTGATAGATTCCTAAAATTGTACAGCGTAGTTAATTTTTGTAAAGTCTCTTAAAGCAGTTGCCTCCTCATTTTCCCATAGTCTTTGCATCTTAACTTGTTTCAGAATAAATATCTTAAAATTGATCATTCTGTTCTTAACCCCGATGATTGTGTTACGTTACACTGTACACTCTCATGTTATTATGCCAAGGTTATATTCATAGCCAGTAAAATAAATTATACTGGCATTAAACTTTTCTAGGGACTGTTTTTGAACTATGACACTATATTCTAAGTCAAACTTGATTAGTGTTTCATCATGTTTCTTAAAGTGGACTCAAGTCTATTTAGAAATTGTGTTTTCAACTCTTAAGTCTTGCTTAAGCTTTTGATGATGATTTTGATTTTGATGATGATCAACTAGAAGGCAATCAGTCAATTGACTCAGTAAATTTGATGTTTCCTAGGCAATACATTTGGATGTATAGTATAAGTGAAGAAAAGATTGCAAGGCCTAAGACACAAACAAGTCAGGGCCTGTCACGAGTCAGGATATCTACAATCAGACATCTGGTCTCCAGCTAGGGAAGGAGGGAGAGATAAGAGGAACAGGAAATTCCAGAGCGGTCCCCTCATTGTTAGTTAGGTGAAAGGTCAAGAATTTACCACCCAACATGAGCTCATAGCCTTGTTTGAATTGACCAATGGAATGAATCCCCGTAACCATGCACCTGGTTCCTGTACCCGCGCTTTTGCTCTCCTATAAAAACCCCTAGCCTCAGCCTGACGGCACGCAAGTCCTCCGAGAGACTTTGTCGCCCCAGGTACCTGTGTATCCGAATAAAACCTCTTGCTGTTTGCATCCAAGGTCTAGACTGATCCTTGGGCACGGGGTCTCTCCCGAAGGAAGGCATCCCTCCCTCGGGGGTCTTTCATTAGAATTTGATGATGATTTATAACTCAAACTCCACTCTAAACAACTCCTTTTCACAGGGACAAAAGTTTCTGTGCTCATTTTGCAGGATGGTTTGTGGACTTTCTCTTTCTGTCTCTCTCTCTCTTTAAGAAAAAATAAATAGGTTTTACTAAGTCACTTAATTAAGGTTCTAAGGTTCTAGCTTCTGAAAGACCCCCCGATTTGGGGAGACTCTCACTCGAGCCTCGGGAAGACGCAAACCCCCCCAGTAACTCACAAGTGACCGTCCTTGCTGCAATCACACAAGGTTTAATGACAAGACGACAAGACGGGGACCAGTGCACTGGGGCTGAGGCTCATAACCCACGCAGGGGAAGAGTTTGACCTTGAGTGACCGGGAGAAGTAGTTTTTATAGGAAGAAACCACATAGCCCAGTAATTTGAAAGGCGGGGCAGGGAGGATGTCACAGAAGATTCAGAAAATTCCAGTGATGATTACAAAGGGGCAATTCCCTGCCTCTCAAGATCATTCGCAAAGGTCGTAATCAGCTAGTTCCTATTCCGGTGATAATTACTAGGGGGTGACAATTACTAGGGGGAATCTCTTTGTCTCTCAAGATTACTCTCAAGATTACAAATCCACCTTTATCTTCAGCTAGTTCCTGGAACCCTGAAACTTGTTAACCTTAGATTTCTGATTCTTCTCTTCCTGCTAGATTTTTGGCTCTATTTTCCTGTTAGGGGGATCTGGATTTATCCAGGTCTTTCACTTCCTATTCACTGGTAGGTCCTGAAAGCATGTTTGAAAACACACCTCTGTTCTTCATGCCACTGTTGATTTGGAGAAGTGCTTGTTCATTCCCAAGGTAATAGATTCGAAACAGCACAACTGTAGTTGTCAGACTTGCCTGAGAGTCTTTTTGCTCCTGCTTGGAGCTCATGTCGGAACATGGTAGGTGGAGTCCCTGCTAAGAGACTCACATAAACAGTGTATTTTATTGTTTCCCCAGACTCTTATTACACAACTAAGAGACACTATAACATGTTATTTATAAAATATATATTATATTAGTTATTAAATATATATGTATTTAATAACAATTAATGAAAAAAGAGGTTCTGAATTTGAAAGAGAATTTTATGGGGTATATGGGAAGGTTTGAAGGGAGGAAAGGTGGGGGAATGATATAATTACATTATACTATGAAAAATAAAAGAAATCTTAAAAATGTTTCTCCTTAAATATAAAAGTTAATATATTTTTATTATCTTTCATTGATTATCATATCTATTTTATATTCTAGATTTTAGACTTTATGACTTTTACTAATTCTATTTTGGGTTTTAAATCTTTGTTTTGAAATCCATCAGTTCTACACTTAAGTTTTAAATTGTAAATTTCTGTGTTAACTATAAAGTATTTTTGCTGTGTCTTGGTTTGGGGAAAGGTGTCATAGAAGGAAATATGTGTAAATGTTACAGGTGGGGAAATAAGTGGCTTGAGAAGGCGCCATTGGTAGGTCATTCACATGAATTGCCTATAACCTATCTATTTCTGTGGTGAGGCCAAGGAAGAAGATAAACAGCCTATCTTCAAGATGTTTGCAATGTATGGAACATCCAAAAGGTCAAATGAAAGAAATAGGTTCATCATATAAAACAGATTACACACCAAAATGGACAGTTTGGTCCCTATGGTTTAACTGCATTGCACAGGAGCAGAGAAAATGGCAGTGGTTCATCTAGATTGGTTCTAAACATTGGATAAACTTTATAAAAGATGAGATGATAGTAGCAATGTGAGTTATAGTAAAGCTACATACGTGTGTAAGGAATGTATGGAGACAAATCAATGGTTGATCTCCTTGGAAAAGAGGCTGAATGTTGGGAACCAGGCCAATTAAGTTAGACTGAGGCAACTTGCATGTGTGGTTTTCAAGTCAGAGAGGAAGTTTTATTTTGTGACAACCAGCGAAGGATTTTACAGATGCATGGAAAAGGCTTCCCTAGAAGAAAGGAGTGGCAGAATGAGGTAGGATTCCAAAGAGGCTGTTGTAGTAATTCAGGAATTAGCTGATAAGGCCAAGGACAGGGTGTTAAGAAATGAAATTACAACCAGAATGAACTTGGAAAAGGGAAGACAAGAGACCAATGATGGATGGGCCGGGAAGAGACCTGAACCATTTGTTGGTAGAATAACATAGTTTATGAGGAATGTGCTGTGTTCTTCTTTCATCTTTCTTTTTAAACATTTGGTTTGGAACTCAGCATCTCTCAAGGGATAGGTTTAGCTCAGTGAAAGATCAACACTTGGATTTTGTTCTAGAAATTTAAACCTCATAAATGAGGGGAGATTTGTGCGATCTGTAAACCAAAGTAGATGTAAAGACACGGGAAAGGGTCTTGGCTGGATATTTGAAGGGATGGCTGCTTTCAGGATAAAAAGTAATGGACTGTGGAGGGAGGGGAGAAGCAGAAAGGTCCCTGGTACATAGAGAGCTAAGAGTTCTACTCTGTTTCCTGGCAATGCTCTGGAGAGGGTGGGGTTTGCTAAGAGGCTACTAATCAGTAACACCATGGAGCTCTAAGAGATGGTGAGTGGTAATGTCTATGTTTCAAGACTGGTACCAAAGCTGCCACCTAAACACCCACAATAGCGAGACAGATTTCCGAGAAGTTATATGAGAGCTGGCTTGAAGTTCACATTGGCTTCCTTTCTCCAGTGACCCTCAGTATAGCTCAAGAGACTTGGGGAATCTTCAGAAAAGTTTCAGCTGCAGATTTTAGTCTACTTCCCAGACTCTTAAGTAATAATTAAGTTGTGTAATAAAACATTTATTCAGTCATTTATGTGATTTTGTAGCCTTTCGTCACCCTGATGCAATCGTGAAAGACAAATCATATCTTGGGCAAGTGTGCATTCTTCTTTTAATAGAAATAAGTCAGTTTATTAAATAGTAAGGTACTGCTTAGAAAAATGTTAGAAAATTTTTGCATTGTGCTTTCTTTTTTTAAAAATATTTACTTATTTATTATGTATACAATATTTTGTCTGTTTGTATGCCTGCACATCAGAAGAGGGCACCAGATCTCATTGTAGATGGTTGTGAACCACCATGTGGTTGCTGGGAATTGAACTCAGGACCTTTGGAAGAGCAGGCAATGCTCTTAACCACTGAGCCATCTCTCCAGCCCTACACTTTCTTTTAACAAAGATAAATATAAGGAGCTAGTTGGAGTTAGTCCTTTGGAATGTGAAAACAGCATCTTAGCCCTAGCCCCCCAAAAATCAGCCTAATGAGGAAGAAGGACATTTAAACAAGTAATCAGCATATAGACCATTTCAAATCCATTGTAGTCTAGCTTGTATCAAAAGCCAATCAGTCAATCAATGGCTTGCAAGCCAATTTCTTAGATATTATTATGCATATTAAATTGTGTGTTAAGTATAACATATATGGAGGAAAATAATTTACTCACAAAAATGTGTCCACTACCACTTGAGTAAAAATCCAGTGTAAAGCACTAATCTTAGCTAAAAGGTATGTAGGCAGAAGTAACTAATTAAAAATTTAGTTTTTAACTATGAAGAACCTAAAATTCAATTTTAAAATTAATGTACACATGTACATATATGCTTATAAATATTACATTACACACACATACACACAATATATACATACACACATACCACCAAAGAAGGAGAGACTGGGGGAGATTAAGATTAGGTTGGCATTTTATACATACAGCAACTGAAGGAAGCTCTCTGTAGCCAGCCAGAGAGTGGATACAAATTGGGGAAGGGAACGGGAGGAAAAGAGAAATGAGGGATAGTATGAGATTAGAGAAACAGGACTGGAGATCATCTATAAATAAAATGTAAGTGATATTATGTCTCCATAGGATATGGTAAGACATTGAGAACCTATTCCCACTCTATAGGGAGAACCTGTGGCCAAAACCTTGAAGACTTAACTCTGGGGGAAAAGGGAGGTGTTGAGGTGCCGGGGAGCTGAGAGAGCTGATAGAGACCACACTGGGAATCAGGACAAGATAATTCATGGAAGAGGAGAATCATATTCAAGGGTCAAATGCTGCTCCTGAGAAGTCGCCAAGAATCTGAATGGAGACCGGTGTTGGTAGCACTGTTGAAAGTTGTCCAGATGAGAGTCAGAGCCTGGTTCACGTGGTCTTTGGGAAGCAGGGATTTCATTGGCTGCTTGCTTTGTCTTTTCCCTCCTCCCTTCCCACCTCCTTACTCTTAATCCATGTGTGTAGATTTCTCAACCCCTCACATTTGGTTTATTTTCATTTGGAGGAATTTTCATTCCTCCAAAACTACTTATATTCAAATTAAGAATTCTTGTACATGACATTGAAGTAAAATCTACAGCTCCAAAATTAAACAGTAGATGAAGGCATTTGTATATACTTGCAATCATATATTTATGCTAGCCTATTTCTTATTCATTTAATTATTATGGGTACAGTTGTGTTACAGTCTGTGTAGCATTTCTGTTGGACACAATATAAAATTTACCGTCATTGCCTATTAATGAAAACTTGTTTGTTGTTATGCTTGTATGCTTCTTTTAAAGTATGTACAAAATCTTTGGATAGCTTTCTACAGCATAGCGCTTATTTGAAAGGTGTATAAATTGGTGATTATTGCACATGTGAAGTCTTAATTTCATGTGATACGAATCTTACTGAATACATCAGCAGATGGTGTATAGTATCTTCAAAATTTTAGTGGTTTTTGCAATTCGTTAGCTTAATGGGACTTCCTAGATTGGAATGAGGCTCCTGAACTTAAAACCTTATCAAAAGAATGTGTGAGGCAGTGAGCAGGACAAGCCTGTGTCAGCTCAGGAGAGCCTGAACTCTTATTATGATACTACTCAGGACTTTATTATGTAAGTTTCAAGAGACATCCCAGAAAGTTATTTGTTTAAAATATTTCAAAGCCAGGAAAAAAGTTCAACTCATAGTTCATAAGGTAGAGAAATGAGAAACATCTGGTAAGCTCAGTTGCCGACATGGCTTGAGATGATTTGAGGGAACAACCAGGCAGTTGACTGGTCCAGTCTAATTCTGGCGAATAATATTTTCTCAGCAGTCTCCTGGCCACAGGACCAAAAAGCGGTGGGGACATGCTGTAAAGTGCCTTGGTGCTGGAACAACTGGACCCTGGAAACATTCTCTTGGCTGGTGGAGTGTGACCACAGTCGCGGCTCAGCTTTCCCTACAGAGTTAGTCACAGAGCGCATGTTGAACAGCACTCTGTAGATCTTTCTTCCTCAGGCTCAGTGCATGATATCACGGTGGGTCCTCACACCTCCAAATGATCCTGCTGCAGAACAGTAGGTATGAAATATAATGTAGGGCTTTGCTTTCCGTGAGCACTCTTTTTCAGTAATTGCCGATCGTCCTCTTTCTAGCGGTATCTTACATATGAGTGGCTCTATAATGTCAAGTTTATCGTTTTTTACTATTTTAACATTATGTAAATAGCATATCAGTAATTGGTGTCTGTAGGAACACACTGATCCTCGATTCCTTCTTGTGCTTCTATGCCTTTCTGATCTTTGATCTCTTGCTATCCTTCCCATGAAAGAAAAGAAATGTCCTGCTCACAATGTGCGTGTACTTTGTGATTTTGTATTTTGATTTACTTATATGCCTATATTCAATCAACTATTCATTTAGAAGTTATTACTATTTGTTTTTGTTTTATGTGCATGCTTGGTTGACTGCATGTACGTTTGTGCACCACGTATGTGCCCAATGCCCTCAGAGGCCAGAAGAGGGCGTAGGAGCCCATGGAACCAAAGTTACAGATAGCTGTAAGAAGCCATATTGACGCTGGGAACTAAACATGCCATCTGCTAGAGCAGCAAGTGCTCTTGATTGCTGAGCCATCTCTCTAGCTCCAGTTACCAGCTTTTTTAAAATTAGACTGATCTGTCAGTGTGTTCCTGGTGCTCAGTAATTGGAGAAGGTATTTATAAATGAAGACCAGATGTGTAAACACAGATGAATCAACCAGATAATCACAAGACCACATAGAATTTTGATATGAAATATAATTTTTGACTGCCAGCACTCATTTTTCTTCTGTGGTTCCATTCTTGTATCTGTTCTTCTTTCTTAAAATCAAACTATCTTGCTGAGTAATTTTCCAAAGGCAATTGTGTGTCCCTGAAAACAGTGTGCAAACCTGTAATTATTGACCACTTTTGAAGACTGCTGATGGTTTTGCTCTCTGATAGGAAGGGTTAGTGTACTCTAATGGAAAGTTAGAGTGTTTGCTTTCTGCCCAACATGGATACTCTGACCTAAAGCATGGCTAAAGTCATGCTTCATTGAATTCATTGTTCATATCATTTATAAACTGTGTACCATCAGCTAGTCTTCAGAATGAATCCTCCCTTATACTGGGTATAACTCTTATCATTATAGTGGTTACAACAACCAGACATCCAATTGGTGCATCACAGTGTCCTGTGAACATGGATTTGGATTTAGTGCCATTCTGTATTTAATTAATAAAAAGTATGTTTTCTTTTAACTTTAATATGACTTTTATGTGTCACCTTTTTATCATTTATCACTTTTAATCTGTAAAGTACAATCCTTTAGTCCATTGATAATAACTTGATATACCATGCTTGGTTGATATCTATGGGAGGTCTTCCCATTACTGAACAGAGACACAGGAGGAGTGGGTTGGGGTGTTGGTGGAGAGGAGGTGGAGGAGGGATTAGGAGGAGAGAAGGGAAGGGAAACTGAGATCAAACTGTAAGGGGAAAAAGCACTTTCTCAAATATTTTTGCACCAGGGTTTCTGCAGTGCCCTTTCATGTTTGTATAGGCCCTAGAATTTCATGTCAAAACAGTCATTCTTCCTTTATGTAGACATGTGTGTGTATTAAATACTTACAGCTAAGGCACAGCAAGGCCATAATGGATGGCTTTTCTGTTTCAGGAGGGGCTAGGGTATGATCTAAAATATGAGAAGCTAAGATCATTTATGACAGAGAATGGTGGGATATTATGTTACTTTGTGTTGACTCCGGGAAATTTCCTATGTTTTCCTGGTTTTTAAAATAGTGAATTCTAGAAATTACAGTTGTTGAGCACCTTGTAGAGGGAAACCATGATGGATACTAAACAGACAGCTGATAATGCAATCTACAGTTCCAAAAGAAGAGCAAGATCTTCTTGCCTGAGGCCAGAGCATTTGTGAGATGCACAGAGACAATCCATGCTTCCATTGTCCACAGTAGACCAGAGCATCTGTGAGGTTAACATGGAGACTCCACACTTCCATTGTACACAGTAGACCAGTTAACATGGAGACTCCACAGTTCCATTGTATGCAGTAGACCAGACCATCTGTGATGTAGGAGGGTCTTCTTTCTATGTGTTGCTTTCATTGGTCAAATAAAGAAACTGCCTTGACTTTTTGATAGGGCAGAATTTAGATAGGTGGAGTAGACCGAACAGAATGCTGGGAGAAAGAAAGCAGAGTCAGGCAGATGCCATGGCTCTCCTCTCCGAGATGGATACTGGTTAGACTCATCCCGGTAAGCCACAGTCAAGTGACATGCAGATTATTAGAAATGGGTTGAATCAAGATGTGATAGTTAGCCAATAAGAGGCTAGAACTAATGGGCCAGGCAGTGTTTAAATTAATACAGATTTTTGTGTAATTATTTTGGGTAAAGCTAGCCGGGCGGCCGGGAGCCGGGGGATGAAAAGCAGCCCACTCGCTCCTTTTACAACAATCCGTGAGCTCCACATGGACAGTTCATGCTTCCATCATCCACAGTAGACCAGAGCATCCATGAGGTACACATGGACAATCCACGCTCCTGTCATTCACAGCACATCCGGCCAGGAAGTCTTCGCATGGAGTCTTCTTGCAGGTCTGTGACTAACTGGTAAGCCGGCATTGTCAAATTCAAGAAGGAGAAGAGCGACAGTCCTTCTGCCGTCCTGCGTACAGTGCAATCTTTTCATTTTATAGCACAGAAAATGAGGCCCAGAGAAGCGTAATTCGCTCAAGAGGCCACATTGTGTGGTGGCAACCCTGGAATGGAAGCCCCAACTCAGGAATTCCTCAAATGAAATAGTGGTTATGCTCAGCTTTTTCCCCAGTAATTGAATTCATTATCATCTGCTATTTTTATAAACAAATAAACGAACTTTTTCCTTTCATATTTTCTGGCTTATAGAATTAAATCACGTTGAGCATTTTGTACTGGCAGCGGTTATGATTATTTTAAACAGAGTGCTTGATTCGAACCTTATGTTCCATCGACTTTCACAAAAGTAAAAGAAAATGCCAGAGGGCCGGTAGCTGTTTCAAGAGGTATAATCCAGGTAAACAGATAGATAATTAGGAAGTGGTTTGCTAAGCAGAGATTATTCTAAAATTTTGTGCATAATCTCTTTTGATCCTTGGCCTTTTTTCTCTCTAGCCTGGCTATTATGTTGGAGTCCATTGAAGCTGGCAATGATTAAGTTAATCCTGTTCACTGAAAGCGTGTTCATGCTTGCTCGCAGCTACAGAATTAATTTGCGCTTACTTAGCCAAAGGGAAACAGGACGAGGAAGGATAAAGTGGGGTCTTTTTCTCATCATTTATGCCTCGGTCTCCACTGTTTTTGTTTGTTTTAGTTACAGTCTCAAACATTCTCTTGTTTCCCCATGTTCTGTGTTCCCCTTGGAAAAATCTTCTAATAGCGTAAATGACAAACAGGAGTTCGGGGGTGCTGACTCATCACGGCCCAAGCCCAGTGGTTTGGCAGGACTCTGCCTGCAAATGTTGAGCCAGCCCGCTTTCAAAATAAGTCCCTGGCAGCAGATGTCACTGTTGGTCCGTCTTAACTTTGGGGTACCTCCTCACTAGTACTATTCAGGAGTCTGAGCCAGGCAAACCTACATTTCAGGCAACATGGTTTTATGGAGCCTTTAATAATAGCTCACGGGACTGATTTAAGAGTCGTGCCTTAACCTGATTTCATTACGCAGAATTCTAATATTGCTATTTTTCATTTTTACCCCCATGTGCTGGGGACCCAACCCAGAACCTTTTGTATGTTCGGCAAACGTTCCGGCGCTGACTAGCATATTCTGCCCTCGTTTTATTTTGAGACGGGGTTTCCCTCTCCAGTCCAGGCTGGCCTTGAAATCTAGAGGCCCTAGGCTCAGCCTGGTAAGTGTTGGGTTATAGATAGACAGTCTGATGCCTCTCCTCCACTTACGACAGGAATCTTTCCCATGAATCTCAAGGGATCTTCCCTCCTCTCTTGGTGCCTGTTGTTCATTAAGAACGGAACATCCTTCCCTCTTCGCTCTCACATGCGTTCATTTGCTGGTATGAACCCCGCGAAGACCCATTCTGCGAGGGTCGCTCTACAACGGCAGTGTTTGTGCTCACAGGGTCACTGAGCTGTTTGTACTGTCGTCTGTATTGTCTCTCCGCTTCACACGCTTGCTTCTGCTTTTCTTTGGGATTTCAGGACAAGGACCTCAGAAGCCATGTGCCTCGCACCCGCCCCCACCCCAACTTTATGAAGTCATGGAGAGAGAGTGGGAGAGGACCAAGACATTTTCCAGTTTGGACTCTTCTTCCTGGACTCAAACACCCAGCATCAGTTTTGTGGCCATAGCTGCATCCAGAAGGAGTCTCATAATGCTCTCTCATAACCTGCTGCAGCCAATCCAAACCCGTTCCTTACCAGATCCGGGGTATCTCCTGCTGTCCCCTAGCTTCTGTTTGTCCTTACCCTTTTGCTTGTTCGCTGGGTCTCAAGTTTGTGACTGTGTTCTAAATTAACTCTGTCCTCAGTCCCTCTAATATCCAGGAAACCAGTCTTTTCTATTAAATCCTCTATGCTTAAAATTATGTTTTTTTATTCTGTTATCTGACTCATTTCATTGTATTATAGTTTTATTGTTAAAGACAGTAAAAAGATAGTTAACAAACTTAACCCATCTTGTTTTTGATTAATATTTTTAAATGTTCTTTTGATTTGGCTCTTAGTATATGTTACATAATTTATTTGTAAAATACATTGTATCTTCAAAGGACCAAAACAAACCTCTCCAGAAATACTGAAAATAAGGTGTCCTTGTAAACATATATGATTTTCATGATATGTGTGTGTTTTATATGCATGTGCTTGTGTGTGTGCGCACACATGCTTGCATGTATGTGGTATGTGTGGGTGTATATATGTGAGTGTGCATGCTTGTAGCTCTGTGTGCATGTGTATGCGGATGTTGTGTGTGTGTTAATGTGTGTGCATCAGTGGGTATGTGCTTGTATGTGTGCTGGTCTCTTAGACGTATCTTCCCCAATCACTCATGGAACTGCGTCTCCAGTACTGGGCTATGGGTGTGCATGGCTAGACTCAGCTTTTATCTGGGTGCTGCTGATCTGAACTCGGCAAGCAACGCAGAGACCGAGCCATTTCTCACCCCTAGAAAGTATGCAATACTTCCCAATGGGATTCTAGCGAGGTTTCGTGTTTACTGAAGCGGCTCATAGCCTATAAGGCGCCGTCACTGGTCCCTACACTCCTCTGCGCAGTAAACCAACCAAGAGCAGAAGACTGAAGGGCTTTGCTCAGTGTGCTGGTGAGTCTCGGAAAATTCAACCCAATGCCTTTTGTTGTTTGCAAATTTGCTGGTGGTCACGTTAGTTGTTGGCAAGAAACAGCATAAATAAAGTAACCGATCCAGGGGTTCTTTGAATTAATCCTCATCTTTCAATTTGTTCTCTTTCTACTGAAGTCAACTACTTCTTTATACACAGGATTTATTTATTTACTCCCAACAATTGGCTGACACTCACTAATGTGCAGTCATTTCATGTAATGGCATGGATGAGTGGATTAGCATCATTTTTTTTTCTTTCTTTCTCTCGCTAACTGCTTTTGTTTTTTATTTCTTTTAGATTACAATATAACATAATTTCCCCCTTCCCTTTTTTCTTCCACAGCCCTGACAAACACCTCTGCTTTCTCTATTTTAAATTCATGGCCTCTTTTTCATGAATTGTTGTTGTTTGTATGCATACATATACATATATATTCCTAAACACAGAAATACAGCCTGCTATGGTTATGTGATATTCTCAGTATCCAACTTCTCAGGCCTGACCTTTGGTTATTGGATAATCGATCAGCGTGCTCTTTCTTCCCTGTGAAAGACTATCCCTCCTGGTTTTAGCCGTCCTTAGCTGCCTGTAGTTCTGTGTATAAAGTGGAGGCCTTCGGTGTTTTCCCTTATCCTTCTTGTCATGTCTACTGTTGTCATTACTGCTCAGCTCACGTTTGTGCCGTCGTGTTGGTGAGACTGTAGGGGGGTAGCTTTTGACATTCTGAGACACTATCTTACCACAAACCCTCCCATCTACTTACTCTTATAATCATTCTGCTCTATCTTCCCGGAGTTGCTTGTAGATTATATATTGGGGTTGGGCCCCGCAGCTCTGCATTTTGACTGGCTGTGGTTTTCTTTAATGAGTTCCATCTGTTGCAAAGAGAACTTTCCTATTGAAGGGTGAGAGCTGGAGTTCTCTGTGGGGGCAAGCACAAAAGTCTTTAGCGTGCACTTCGGGATCCCGTTGGTTTAGGAAAGTGGTCATGGTAAGTTCTCCTTCAAGATCCGCTGCATGACTAGCCTGTGTAGTTTTCAAGGTTCCTAACACCAGGCATGACTCTGATCTTGTAGAATGGGTCTTAAGTCCAACGAGAGAGCTGTTAGCGCCTGCGAAGGTGTGTGTGCCACGACTGCCCACTGACTAGATGAGATTGATGGATATTTCCCATTTCCTTCACAACTGTGCTCCATACATTGGGCAACCTGATGCAGTTTCAGTCTCTTCCCCATGGAAATACCCCTCGATCTCACTAAGGTCATTACCAAACCTAGGAAACAGTGTTTGGTTTTAGTGTATTTCCTTTTCGGCGGCAATTGATAAGGTCAGCCAGTCCCTTCCTTCTGAAGAGCATCTCTTCTGAAATACTTGTCTAACACAGCACCCTCCGCATCCTCTTGCTGGCATATCTATGAAGGATTCTAAGTATCCAAGGACTCCAGTGTTCTTTCTGTACCTGTCTTAATGACCTGTTCATGAAAAGATTTTCTTGCTCAGCTGACTAATTTTAGTCTGTCTTCTGTTTTTTTTTTTTTTGACATGCTCTGTACTCTTTTCTTATCTACTTCTGTGAGTTCTAGGTCGTTATGTCCCTCTAGATCGCCCCTCCACCCACAAATGTCTCAGTCATGTATAACAAGGACATAAACTTCGGGTTCGCGTTTGTTCTACAATCGTCTTCCTTTCAGCGTGGCTCACTTCTTGTTCATTTTGTCTAGTTAATACTCAACGATTTTCTGATTGATTGTTTTTATCACTTTATTTACTTGTGTCTTTTAAAATTATATGTGTCTGTGTGTCTGTCTCTGTGAGCACACGCATGTGTATATACGAGTGACTGTTTTAAAGGAAGGAGCAGAGAACGTGTCAAACTTCAAGAACATGCTGTCCATGGGTGACATAGGCAAGGTACATCTTGTTGCTTCATGTTTCTCTTTCAAAGAATGAGGCAAATTCTTATGGATAAGTCTAACACTTTCCTGATTATTTGTCTTTTATCTTGCCATATTTCCTTTGATTATCACCTGAATTATTACATAAAGGATCGTTATGGAAATCATACATATACATCCACCTTACTTTAGCATTATCTGATATTGGCTATTATAAATCATTTTTTTTTACTGTTAGAAGTAGAGATTCTCTTTATCAAAGTAACCCAGAAGTATTTGAAAACCCCTTTGTACTGAATGTTAATGTCAATCACGGTCTGTGTTCTTCCAATTCTCTCCCACTTTTGCATCTTAAAAGATAATGGAGGAAGTTGGAAGATGGTAGACGAGAGAATGGACAGCAGATGCAGCATGCAATCTGATTGGTTGCTGGTGTGGGAGAATTGTCTGTAATCTGTCAGTCATGTTTTAAATAAACGCTGGTTGGCCAGGCAGGAGGTGTAGGCGGGAAAACCAGACAGGAAGTGGAAATGATGCAAGGATTGCAGGAGAATTCTTGGGAGGAGGAAGTTGATTCCTCCCATTCCTGCCCAGATCACTGAAGCAGCAGGATGTGAGCTGCCACACTGAAAAAGGTTCTGAGCCACATGGCTAACATAGATCAGAAAAATGGGTTAATCAAGATGTGAGAGATAGCCAGTAAGAAGCCAGACCTAACGGGCCAATCAGCATTATAACTTATGGAGGTCTCTGTGGTTGATTTTCTCTGGGACTAAACAGCTGTGGGGTACTGGGAGGCACAGAAAACACAAACAAGTAGGCCCCCTCATGTTACAGGTTGCATGAGAGAAGATTTAAACAGAGACTTGAGAGGTTTTTTTTTAAAGAAACACCTGAGATCATTTCTCAAGATGAAGTACACAAAAAGTCAATCAACATGTTGAATTCCTTCTAATACAGGACCCTGAATCGGCCTGGATCCTTTGGTGTGCTTGTGAGCACCATACACTGTAGTTTTCTCTATAGCCAGCCTTACAAACTCCAAATCCTACTGAGATGAGTTGGAAACGTGTCCCAGGTAAGGCCTCCCAGCTATGACGCTAACCCCACCTTCCTGGCATTTCACATCTCTGGATGTTGTTGTGCTTGTACAAATACCTTGTATTACATGATCATCAGTCAGAGATGGGATTTTCTGGTTTTAAGCTTGCTCTTCTAATTTTCACACACTGGCAACTCTTGTGTGTGTGGGGAAGCAGTTTAAAATGCTGTGTAAGTTAAACTAAACAAGCGTCTTGGCTGAACCCAGTTTGTTCCATCTGTACAGAGTGTGATCGGCTGAACCGAGGGAGGGGTGGGTGTGGAATCTCGGCAAAAGCTTTCATTCCAAAGAAAGTGTGTGAGAGGGGATTGCCAAGAGTTAGTCACATGGAGAACTGGGAGAGGGAATAGGGCAGCGTAGCGTGAGTAACATAAGATGGCGGGAGAGAGATTGGGGTTTCTTCTATTACATGCCTTTTAAATGGAGGGATGACATTTATTAGAATCAAATTAGCATTATTTAATAATATTTCTTCTGTTATTTTTATGTCTTTATGTTTATTACTGGAAAAAATTCAAAGAGACAATATTTAGATCATGACAATGGTTAAGGTATAGTGTTTATTAATTGGGACTTTGGAAAGAAAAGAAAGAATGAGGAAGCTCACTTAGCCTAGGAAGAAGGCCAGGAGGGTGGAAATTATCAGTCTGCCTGTATAGTGGAGTAAGATAGACTAGCAGTGTGGGGAGAAAGTGTGGATCAAGAATGTTATACAAAACTTAGAGAGCTTGGGTCAGACAAAAGTGGGCATTAGCCAGGAATCAAATCCTGGTGGAATGGGAGGTGACTTGGCGTGACTGGTCACAGCACAAGCCAAGGTGAGATCCTGAACTGGGTGGCCAATTCCTGAGCCAGAACTGTTGGCTACAAAGCTCAGGATCTGGAGGCAATTTGGGGGTGGTCAGGGCTTTTCTTGGAATAGGTACCCCTCGTTTTAAAGTGGGAAAAACGCTAAGCACATAATGGATGTCATATAAACTAGCATTTGTTCTTCAGCCGCTTATTTGAGTCCATGTGAAATCAGGAGTTAAACCAATTTGAAATCTAGAGCTTTGTTTAAAAACAAAAATTAAAGCATTCAAATATATCATCTTTCCAACAAATGTTTAAACATCCCTTTCGGCCAAGCTGCTTAAGAACAACAGTTGAGCAGAGCTGCACGTCTCCCTCCAAGCTCTGTTGACTGTAAGATGGAAACAGGAACCCTCGGGACTAGCCGTGAGTCACACATGCGGAGACCTTTCCAAAGCTGTTTTCTTGCTGGGATGGAGAGCCCTAATCTCACATTGGCAGCCTCTGCTGGTTCCAAGGAACAGCAGTTGGATTCTTTGTCAGCTGTGCCTCGTGATCTCGCATCAGCCAGCTTGAGATACTGGAGCAAGGAAGTTGAGCAAGGAAAGACGGTTACCTCGTCTGCTCTGATCTTCTCTTCAAACAGATGAAACTCAGGATCCTAATCACGTCTTCCTTTCTGGACATTTTAAATCCAGTGGACTGTGAAGAAAGGGGGTTGGAGCACTCCCACACTTGTGGGCCATTCCCACAAGTCTGAAATCTTGTATGGCTAGCAATCGATGGTGAACATTTTCATTCAGTTTAAAAAAGATGTTAAGAAATATTTAAAAGTAATTTCAGAAGAGGTGTTTCTAAGTGTGCATGTGCATGTCTCTCTCTCTCTTTCTGTGTGTGTGTGTGTTTGTGTATGTGTCTCATTTAATCCAGTACAGTATGAAATGCTTGACTTGGACAAAGTATTTACACAAGGGCGTATCCTATAAACAGAGTATGAATTTTAAGAGGATCAAGATACATGCTTTTGTTCTTTCTTTCAAATATCCATAAAGAGCTCCCTTTTCAAGAAAAAATAGTAAAACAAAAATGAGTTGGCAAATCGATAGCAGATATCCATGCAATGTAAAAAGCATAGTGGTAACTAATTCAGTAGAACTGAACTAGATGAACAGCTAGAAGCTATAAAGGGAGACACAGAGAGGTAGATACAGAGACAGAGGCAGAGGCAAACAGAGGGACAGAAAGACAGACAGAGAGACACGCAGATGATCCTGGATCTTTTGTTATAAATGCAATGTCAGTTAAGACATTGATATTTGAAAAAATTTAGGTAGATAAATTGGTCTATTGTTTGCAGATATTTCTATCCTAGTTTAACTCTAAGGATGGAGGTGTGTTTTAATTTAAATATGAAAATCTTAAGTGCTACACTTTGGGTCTCGGCTTTCCAGCACTATTTTACACTCTCCAGCAATGCATACGTGTTGTTCATTCTCAGCATCATTGCTAACTCATGCTGTTCTCTGTTTCTAAAATTAAAATCCTAATCACTGCAGTTTTGATTTTTATTTCTCAAGACTAATGACTTTTAAACTAAGACGAGGTGAGAATAATATATATTTTACCTTCTGTACTTACCGCTCTATGAGTTTTGTCGACGATATACTTTTATCTTAAGGTCATGAAGACATTCAATATTTTTCTTTTAGAAAATTTTATGTCTCCAGGTTTTTACAGCTAAGTAAGTGATCATTAATGAGATAGATTACTTCTACTTACAATGCCAAGAGAAAGTTGGAGTGTTTTCTCTATGTGGATTCACAGTTGTTTCAGCATAAGTTTTTGACTAAGTCATTCTTTGACCCATTAAATTATATTTACATTTTTCTAAAAACCAGTTGTCCTTATACATGCAAATTATTTCTCATACCTCCATTATGTTTCCTTTATAGGTATGTTACCAGAAGGGAAAGGTGATTATCAACCCAGCTACAAACTGGGTAATCTACACAATGGCCTGCTTGTGTGCTGTATTGATGAGATGGGGGAACAAATGTTCTGAGAGTAACCAAGTACTCTTTTATTGGATTTAAGGCACATTCCATGAGAGGGAACTTATGACTCACCCTGCTTGGGTAGCCAAAAAACTTAGAGTAGATAGGCCATGGACTTAGGGGAATACCAAATACAATTGCTCTACTAAAGGAACATAGCAGTAAAATGACTATTAATGACATACCGCTATATTCAGAGATCAAGGTCATGCTCAGTTATCATCAGAGAAGCTTCCTCTTGCAGTAGATGGGAACTAATTGAGACCTGCCGTTGAATAGTGTTCAGAGAATAAGAGTCTTTGAGTCTTTATGACTTTCAGTCCTAAATGGGATGTCTTCCTCAAACCCCTCCCCTTAGGCTCAAAGAGCTGTGCAGAAGAGAATGCTCAATGAAGGATCATAAGAGCCAGAGTGATGGATGACTCCAGGAGACCGTGTCTTCCAGACACATCAGGACCAATACACATATGAACTCTTGGAGATGGTGTTAGCGTGTGCAAGGACGGAACAGGTCCAAGCCAGATGGGGACCCAGCGCTGAGAGAGGGAAGTGGACTTCCATCCTTAACTAAAAAGCTCTCTTCAATTGACATCTGCTTGGAAAAGAAAAATCAGTTTATTCCAATGGAGTCTCACTGGGTATGTTAGCCATACTTTAGGGGAGGCCCCAAGCCCAGGAGTATTTGACCAATATAAAGTGAACTCAGTGGTGTTTTTGGTTTCACTTTGAGCATTTTTTTCAAAAAAGTTATCTTTTTTTTTGCATGTATATTTTGGCTTCTTTTTTTGTATTTTTGTTGGTAGTGTATGTGTTTCTTGTTTTTCTTTTTATCCTGTTTTTTTTTGTTTATTTTTAAAAAGAAAAGGCATGAAATTGGGTGGGTAATAGTGAGGTCGGGACGATTTTGGAAGAATTGGGAAGAGGGAAAGTGTGATCAGATCATATTGTTTGAAAAAAATTTTCAATGAAAATTTATATTTCTGAAAAAATATTCAATATTTGCTAACCATGACTTATATAATCAATTCCATTTCTAATGACATATTAGAGTTCTCAAGAGAAACAGAATTTATAGACTGAATCTATCTATCTATCTATCATCTATCTATCTATATATTTTAGAGAGGAATTTATTTGAATGATTTTCAGGCTATGGTCCAGCGAGTTCAACAATCGCCATCTACAACAGAAGGTCCAAGAATCCAGTAATTGTTAAGTTCAGAAGGCCGCATGTCTCAGATGGTCTTAGGTAGACACCAGAATCTCATAGAAGTACCCTCTAGTGCCATTGAAGGAGTAGACTTGCTAGCAAGAGCAAAATCAGGCAGGCAGAGTGCGAAATCTCCCTTCTTGCATGTCCTTTTTCAGGCTGCCGGAAGGTGTGGTCCAAATTTATAGATGGATCTTTCCACCTCCAAAGATCTGGATTAGAAGTGGCACATTTACACAATGGCGTAATTACCATTTACTCAGTGGTAAAACCCAATGACATCTTGAAATTTTCAGGCAAATAGATGAAACTAGAAAAACCTATCCTGAGTGAGGTAACCCAGACCCAGATAGACAAACATGGTATGTACTCACTCATAAGTAGATATTAGAATAAAGCAAAGGATAACCAGCCTATAGTCTACAACTCTGGTGAAACCAGGAAACAAGAAGAACCCTAAGAGAGACACACATGGATCTTCCTGGGAAGGGAAATAAACATGATCTCTTGAGTAAATTGGGAGCATGGGGAGAAGGGAAAGTGGGCAGAGAACATAAGGGATTGGGGTGGCTGAGTTGCTGGAAGGACAGAGAGGGACAGCAAGGAAAGAGATATCTTGATAAAGCAATCCATTATGGGATTAGGGAGAAACCTGGCACTAGGGAAATTCCCAGGAATCTACAAGGACGACCCCAGCAAAGAATCAAAGCACTAGTGGAGAGGGTGCCTGATCTTTATAATCAGATTGATGACTACCTCAGTTGTTGCTATCCAGTAATTGATGGAAGCAGTTGCAGAGATCCATAGCTAAGGAGTGGGCCAAGCTCCCAGAGTCAAAAGGAAGAGGGGTCGTAAGAGTAAAGGGGTCAAGACCATGATGGGAAACCCACAGAGACAGCTGACCCGAGCAAGTGGGAGCTCACTGACCCTGTATTGACAGCTGGGGAACCTACATAGGACACACCTAGACCCTCTGAATGTGGGTGACAGTTGTGTGGCTTGGGCAGTTTGTAGGGACACTAGCAGTGGAACCAGTATTTATCCCTGACGCATGAATTGGCTTTATTGACTCCATTCCCTATGGAGGGATACCTTATTCAGCTTAGATACAGGGAGAAGGGCCTTGGGGACTCTGGTGATGTAACAGACTTTGTTGAATCCCCATGGGAAGTCTCACTCTCTCTGAGGAGTGGATGGGGGGCGGGGTAGGGGAAAGTAGAGGGAGTGAAAGGAGGGGAGGGAGAGGGAACTGGGATTGGTATGTAAAATAAGATTGTTTTAAAAATAAAAAAATATTTAAAAAAAGAAAAAGAAAAAAAAAGAAGTGGGTCTTCCTACTGTGGATGACTTAATTAAGGAAAAAAATCCCCCACAGATATGCCCAGTCATTTGGTTTTTAGTTAATTCCAGAGGCTGACAACCAAGAATAGCCATAAAAATGACTCATTAAAATGAACCTTGAAATTGGTTTCTAATACTTGTAACTAAATTTCCAGAATTTTGATGATAAAGTAAAATCCTTGTTCTCAGTTTTAGGGGCAGCATTATGTGGGATGCTTGTTTTTATCATCCTTGGCTTCTTCAGTGTCTGAGGGATTCCTATCTCTCCTCATTGTTGTATATTCATTGTAAGTAATGTGTGGCTGCATAAGGACATTTCACAAGCATTTATCATTTTGAAAGCTCATTTCCTCTGCCGCCTTCTTCTTTCTCTTCCTGCTGTTTCCAGTCTCTATCCTCGCTCTGGACAATGCTGTTGCTTTTATATCATGTAGACATGTGTGATTTTATGCTTTTTTTTTTTTTTTTTTTTACAAAATCTGGGAATCAATCGAGAAGAAACCTGGTACTATCTTTCTGAGACCTGCTTAATTTGCTAATAAAATGATATGTCTTTTCTCTTCATTATGGATGAAAAAAGCTTCATTGTATACGTCAGTTATTTTCATTCCTCTGTTTTAAGACCAGCGTTGGTTCTACATTGCAAATAATACAGTTTAGATTGGATGCTAAAGCAGCTGTCTTCAGGTCCATTCCTGTTATTGTAAAAATGATACTCACTGGATAATAATTTCTAAACATTGTTATTATCTGTATTTCTTACAGATTTGGAAGATCGAAGAGACTAGGATTAGGGTATTGGCCAGTTTGTGTAGTGAGGTCTGCTTCCAAGATGGTACCTTGTTCTTGCATTCTCACAGGACAAAAGAGCAAAGGGACCAGATAATGGATGAAGCTGTCAAGAAAATAAATATTTTAAACTTTATTTATGAGGTAAGGTTCCCCCATGGTCCTAACAAACTACTAAATGCCTCACCCCATAATACATGTACGGGGGTCTGGTTTCAGTGTGGATTTTGGAGGAGTCACAAACATTCAGACAGCATCAAGTGCTGACCCCCTAAGCTCAGAGTTGGTATCAGCATGATTTGCTCATTAATTCCAGACACTGATAACACAATAGTCACTCCATTGTAGAGAAGTTGCTGTATCCTCTGTCCCATCACAGATCCAAGTACACAATATTTGACAG
Source organism: Myodes glareolus (assembly GCF_982192425.1). Taxonomy (NCBI): domain Eukaryota; kingdom Metazoa; phylum Chordata; class Mammalia; order Rodentia; family Cricetidae; genus Myodes; species Myodes glareolus. Next base: position 33,923,380 of record NC_142052.1, on the reverse strand, counting down.
ATTTGATGGTGACTGTTTACATTATGGAATTTTGTAATGTATGGAGAGATTACTGGTAAATATTAATAGATAATAGTTTCAATGAGCACATACTTCTAAAAATACACTAATTTGGTTAATAACAATCAATAGCAAAATCACAGCAGGTTGTCAGGGAACCCTAAATCCACAAAGAAATTACACATTCCTTATAAAATTATGTGACTAAGAAATTTAAGATCTGAATTTATTTAAAGAAAGCAGTCTCTGCAGTTATTGATAACATATTATTTTGGCCCCATGGTAACATGTGCTCTGTGGTACATGGAAAAAACTGTGTTCAGATCTCTGTGCTTCTATGATTTATATTCAGGACAATGTCAACATAAAGTTTCTTCTGCAGAAAGTCCTTTCTCTGCATATTCTCAGGTCTTTTCTAGCCGTCTAGTAAAGGGAGCTTTATAAGATAGGAAGTTCATGAATATCTAAAATCTTTAATGAAACGAATCTGATTCTGTTGTTTCTTCTGGATTCCTGGTGTTTGACACCTGTGGCTTGATGAACACACTTTCTACGAAATGTCTGTGGAACATGAGTCTGAGCAACTTATCCAGTAAAGCCAGATGTGTGTTGTTGAACTACTGTTGATGCATGTTCAGCCGCAGTCCTTAATAAAATTATAGTGTGAATGGTTTAGAAAACCAAACTTGTGTCACTTTGTAAATTCAGTGGGACCCACTGAATTTAAAGCAAAGAGAAATACAAGGAGCATTGTTTTAAGAATATCGGCAATTCTTTATGACTTCTAACAAAATTATAGAGATTCCCTTTTCCTAAATATGTTATGACGAGGGCATAATAGTTTTGAGAGCTCAAATTGGTTTAGTGAGCTACCTAGAATATTTAAAGGTATATCCTGAGATGGTCATTGCATCAGGTAATAACAACACATTTTTATTTTCCTTTTGTCTTGGTGAACATTGTTTTAGTTTTTATTCCTGTGACGAAACACTATGACCAAAGCAACTGGAGGAAAGGGTTGATTTGCCTTGCATATCGTCACATCCCATCGAGGGAAGCCAAGTCAGGAGCTCGTGCAGGGTGGGAACCTGGAGGCAGGAGCTGATGCAGAGACCATGGAAGGGTGCTGCTTACTGCCTTGCTCCTCATGGCTTGCTCAGACTGCTCTCTTACAGAACACAGAACCACCAGCCCAGGGATAGCACCACTCACAATGGGCTGCACCTCCCCCATCAATGGCTAATGAAGAAAATGCTCTACTGGTTTGGCTGCGTACAGCCCACTCATTTGGATGCGCTTTCTCAATTAAAGTTTCCTGCGCTGAGATGACGATAGCCTGTGTCAAGTTGACACAAACCCAGCCAGCGCAAACATATAACGTATTCGACACTGAGGCAAGTGCTCTTATATTTTTATCCTCTCCAAAATCCGCTGAGAACACAAACCTATTGTCCTGAGAGGAAGCAGGTATTTAGGGAGAAAACTTGACTTTCTCAAAGCCACATTCTTGTACAATGAGAAAGTAGTTGAACAAAAGCTCCAACCTATCTGCCAACATGTCTGACATCAGGCCATACCTGCCTCTGTCCTGAATACCACTTTGCATGTTCTGGAACCACTCTGGCCTCACCCTACTATTTGGTGATTCTCAACTGCGCTCAGTGTGAAGGATGCTCTCCTCCTTTTACACTAGCTTTCTTGTGTCAGATTGCTTCTCTTCTCTGACAAGGGCTGTTATTCTAGGCTTTGGAGTCCTTCTCCCAAGACCAAAGAAGCGTACAGTTCCCACCTTCTTTTCATGTTACCCCATCGTTCTATACTTGCTGCCAAAACATTTTATTTACTTGTTTATTTATTTAATTTTTATCACACCAAAGAGAACTGCCCTGTATTATTCAGGTTTCTTTAAGGATCTGAGTTGATGCTCATCTATATGTTAAATAGTGATGTATTAGAGCAGCTATAGTCTGTGGTCCAGCAATGGCTGTCTTCTGATTGAAAGCTCAAGGAGACAGTAGTTGTTCAATCCATGAGGCTGGATGTCTCAGCAGTTCCAATCTGGTTCTGGGGTCCCAGGAGGTCCTAGAGAGCTACCAGTCTTCAGTTCACACTGAATTCCGAAGAAGTACTTCTAACACCAATGAAAAAAATGGCTCATTATAGATGAACTTGCACATGACGTGAAGGGAAAGAAGACAGAAAGCAAAAGCTTCCTTCTTCCATGTCCTTTTATGTGGGCTTCCATTGGAAGGTGTGGCCTAGATGTAAGGTGGATCGACTGACCTCAGATTGTCTGGATTTAGGGTGGGTCTCCCATCTAAAATAATCCAAGCAAGAAAAATCCCTCATTGGTGTGCCCAGTTGCTTGGATTTTAGTTAATTCCAGATGTAGTTAAGTTGACAACCAAGATTAGTCATCACACATACCAGTTAGGAACTATCAAGAGTTAATAAGTCTGGGTACCAAGCCTTCTGTACCTGCCACCTCGCTGACACCTATAATATTCATGGTTAGGTTGGTGGAGCAAAGTCTGAAGAACCAGAAAGGTAGTGATTGCTTTATGTGTCATTTTCTCCTCTCTTGAAGGTTCAGGAGAGTTTTCTTTTTAAAGCCAATTTGAAAATAGGAGAGGTAGCAAGAGTCACTCATAAGAAATGGGGCTTCCCACTGAAGGGGAGACTGGATAGCATTGTTTGCTGACTGGGATAACTGCATAGCCTATTCATTTGCCTATTGGTCTGTTTCAGTAAAGAAAATCATGAGAGATCATTGAAACAAGGAAGAAAGCCTTGTTTGGGGGGCAAAGAGTGGAAGAAAATAGAGAAAACAGGCATAAATCTTGCAATATAAACTTAGTTTGGCCTCCTTGCCCCACCATACAGAGGTTCTTGTTGGGGATGGAGGTTCCAGTAGGAGGGGGAAGAAGGTATAGCACTAGGGAAAGGGTTTAGAGTTGGACAATGAGGTTGACATAAAGCTGTTACTTGTGTTTTTGACTGTAGCCATTCTGACAGGTGTAAGATGGAATCTCAGAATTGCCGGAACTGGTCATCTCCTATAACCAGGCAATACTTCCAGTAGAGGGATTGGAATCCCAACTCAGTCACATAAGCTTTGACTTACAATTTGCCTTGTCTACAAAGTGTATTGGGAAAAGAAATTGGCACAGAAATTATGAAAGTGGCCAGCCAGTGACTGTTCCAGTTTGAGACTCTTACCATGAGAGGGAGTCCACCCCAACACCATCTGGAGGGTCAGGACCCAGAGGAGGCTGATGGCCCAGAGTCCTAGGATAGAACCAAACATGGCTAACAAAAAGTCAATTAAATAATTCCTAATGACACTATGCTATACTATAGATCATTGCCTATCCAAATTGTTTTTAGGGAGGCTTCACCTAGCAACTGATTGTAACAAATGCAGAGACCCATAGCTAAATGTTAGGCAGACCTTGGGGAATCCTGTGGAAGAGGGAGATGAAGGATTATGGGAGCCAGAGGGTTCAAGGACACCACAAGAAAACTTATTCAATCAACATAATTCGTAATTGCATTCTAGTGTTAACTCTATTTTTTAAAAAGATTCATTTATTTACTTATTTAGTTATTATTTTATGTGTATGAGTGTTTTGTCAGCATTTATGTGTGGATATCATGGGTGTACCTGAAGAAGTTAGAAGAGGACATTGGATCACCTGATGCTGAGGTTATGAGTGGTTAACTCCTTAAAAACACAAGTTCCACAGATAAAAAAAGGGAGAATTATAGTCTCAGTCATCAAGTAATGCCTTAAATCAATCCCTTTTCACTCTAAATCTCTTGAATGTGGTTGTCCGTGAGCTATCTGCTGCAGACAGATTTTGGCATGATGGCCCCAGAGCGACTTTTGCTAAAACAAAATGGAAAGACCATTGCACTAGATTATAAACAGGACCCGATCCTGTTTGTGTTTGTGCTTTTTCATAGGAGGAAAATGAAGCTAGGTGGCTTCCTGAATGCTTGGTGTGGTGTATGGAAGAGAGGAGTACCAGCCCTAATGACACAGTAGCTGCTGGGACCTACCCAGAAGAGTTAGAATGAGAGATTGTTGAACCTTTGTGCTTGACCCTCTGATGACATCACGCTGCAGTCTGAGAAAGAAAGGAGACTGTGGTTATGGTTGATGATCCCCACCTTCCTGATTGACCCACTACACAGATTTCCAGACCTTAGTGAGTCCTATTTACTCTGAAACTGGCCTAAAAATGCTGACTGAAGGTTTGGTCATGTATCTACAAATTATATTGGGATGCAGAAATTGACTTTGCTAATATGATGTTCAATCTGCGGCTAAAATAGAGGACCTGTGAACTGAGACCTCAAAAATTTCCCCTCTGGGAAAGAGAGACCTGTTAAAGCAACAGAACACTATTATGGAGGCAAAGAGTGACTGAAGCCCCTCCTCAGAGAGGAAGAATGACATAAAAGTTTTTACTGCTACTCAGAGACTGGAACAGTTCAAACAAGTTTAAAGTAGCAATGCACTTTGGACTATAAAAGAAAAAAAATCTCAGCTCACATATTACAGAAACTTTTTCTTTTTTTTGATTAGAATGATGTTATGAGAATTATGATTTGACAAATTGTGTGCTTGTTGTTAGTTTTCATACTAGAAATATGATATTGACATGTTAATGTTTGTAACTGCTTTGGTTCACTATGAAGATGTTACTGGTTTAAAAAAGATTCATGCCTATCTGAGAAAAAATTGACATGGTGCCAATAAGTCCTTAGATTTGATATACTTACTAAGACAAAAATGGATTTTCATGCAGCTAAAAATGGTTAAAGACCAATTTAAACAGGCCATCCCATTTTGACCATCCTCTATTCATTTATTAGGATATATTGTGACCATAGAAGTATTGTATTACAAGGTATTATCTTCTTACCCATGATTATCTGGTTATTTGTGAACTCTCTCGATGGAAAGATGGAAAGAGGTACATGGTGTCTAGTTATGCTCTCTCCCCTAACCCTTTAAAAACAGACACTAGTAGTCAATGAGAGGTAAGATTTTTTTCTCTCCAGCAACCTAAGATAGGATATACATGACAAAATGTATATACTAATGATGGGTAAGTCTAAAAGATAAAAAAAGAATCTAAGACAGGCATAGTTGTCTGTCCTGTAACAAAAGCAAGGATTTAATAAATAAATAAACGGGGGACTATGTCAGAGTCCACAAAAATGATTTTTTTTCCACCTTGACCAAAGGTCAAAGAGTTCAAGCCTATTCTTACTCCTTCAAGGTTATGACAAATGGTTTGACCCAGGGTGTGGTGGCTTACAAGATGTTTGGCCTAAACTGTGGTCATTGCATGTCCTCCCTAAACAACAGGGTCTGTTCTTTGTATCATGGTAAAGCAGTCTTTTGCTGCTTTCTTCCCTTTTGTATTGGTTTAAAAATAAACGTGGGCAAATTCAGTATTCACTGGGCTGCCCTCCTGACTCTATTCTGTGACTCTGTCCTTTTCCTTTGTAGTCCTGTTTTTCTCTGTCTAACTTTTCCAATCTACTTTTCCCAAGCCTGGAATGTCCAAACCTGTTGAGGCTGACCCTGACAGTGCTGAGAATGAAACTCCGACCATCTGCAAAAACGTCAGTGCTATTAGTCACTGAGCCATCTCTCCAGCCCCTACTGTTAGCTCTTAAACTTCCTGTGTCCCCAAAGATGACCATTAATTTTTGATTCCCCCAAGCAGCTGTTTACAGAAGTGCACTATCAGATCCAGTTTATATTGCACCACTGAGCTAAGTTCCTAGCCCTCAGGGTAACAGTTTTTACAAAATGTTTACCTAGAAATGTGGGTCCGGAGGTCCACACTTATATTCCCTGAACTTGGAAGTAGAACAGGAGGATCAGGAGTTCAAAATCTTTCTCAACTTCACAGTGAGTTTGAGGCCAGCTTCTGCTACACAAAACCCTTCCTGAAAACCGACCTGGAAACAAAACCAAAAAATGTTTAATTAGTGGAGTTTGGATGAAATGTTAAAAAGTGATACAGAAAAAATGCAATTGAACACTGCTTTAGTGATTGTGTGTATATGCGTTTACATGATGGATCGTTACTGTGTATTGTGTGCATGTCTCTCTGTGTATGTTTACATGATGTGTCTGGGTAGCATATATGTGCCACAGCCTGAAAGGAGGTCAGAGGATGACTTTATGCAGTTCGTTCTGTAAACAACCCTTATGAATTTAATAAAATAGTTAAGTTAGGGCCTCCATGTATGGAATCTACCTGAGTAAATGCCATGTAAAAAGCATTGGCTATTTTGCTTAACCATTTTTGCTCTTCTAATTGCTTCATTACTTGTCTCATTTTCTCATAACCCTTTCAAAGCACATGACACTATAACTCGTTTTGGTGAACAGTTATGCTTTCTGGTATAACTGATTGTTCTTCTGTTTTGTTCACTCTTCATTACAACACAAATGTAAAAATTAGCATAATAGGAACCAAGATTATTAAAAATTCAAAGATGGAGGAAAAATCTCTATAGCTATATTTTCCAGAGATATATTCCAGGAGAAATGTTAGTTTTCAGCTTATGAGTAATGCATAAAATACCCATGAGACATTTTTCTCTTGAAAAGCAATACTTCTGGCAGCAGAGGATTATCAGGTAGAGGAATAAGTAATTTCATGGCATCGGTCTTTATTACACAAGACTGTAAATGAGAACCACATGTCATGTTGCATGGAAAATGTAGGAGACATATTTTCTTTCACTTGAGGATATCCATGTGAAATGAAAATAGTCCTAATCTATTTTAATTCTTCTCATGAAAATGCCCAGAATATATTGAAAGATATATTTAGCCATTGCTTTGAAAATTTCCTGTGAGTTCATATAAATATATTGCTTTAAAAAGAAATTCCATTTAAGAACATTTATATTAAGACTATTTAATTGTATGGCCAAATGCCTCTGAACTAACTAAAGTATAGAATAAGTTTTTTTCCTTTAAATATTGGAGTGGTTGAAGATACATTTGAAATGGTAACCTCTGCCTCATTACATAGATGACATACATGTATTTTTATAGAGCCAGCAGAAAAAAAGTAGAGTATTTACAATTACAGAGAGCAGATTAAGTTGCCTCTATTGTCGTGAGCTGCTTGTTTATTCCTGGCTGCTCAGTCCTGAAATAACCACACAGAAACTGTATTAACTAAATTACTGCTTGATCTATTAGCCCTTGATTTTTATTGGTTAGCCCTTATATCTTGATTTAAGCCATTTATATTAATCTGTGTATCACCATGTGGCTATGGCTTATCAGCAAGGTTCCATATTGTCTGTTCCTAGTGGCAGCTACATGGCGTCTCTCTGTTTCTGCTTTCTTTCTCCCAGCATTCAATTTATTTTTCCCTGCCTAGCTCTGTTCTGTCCTGCTATAGGCTCCAAGCAGCTTCTGTATTCTTTAACCAATAAAAGCAATACATATTCAGAATGACTTCCCACGTCATGCCTCTATTTTATATCCCAACAGCAGACTCTAAGACATGGTCTGCAGTGGGGAGTGGTATGTACATGCTGTTCCAGAATGTTGGGAAGGGCCTGAGAAGAAAGATGACAGGAAGACAGTGCAATACCCTGGGTCTACCATAACAAAGGGATGCAAACTGAAGAGTTTAAGAGCAATAGAAGTTTATCTCTCAGCATTCTGGGAACTGGTAAGTTCAAGATCATGATGTGGTCAAGTCTGATGAGAACCAATTTATTGGCTGATTTCTTTGAGTTGTTATCGTCGCATTGCTGATGGGGCAATCTAGCTCTCTAAAATCTTTTTATAAGAGTACCAATCTCTATCATGAGCTTTTCATGTCAGTCTTTATGGCATAATTACTTGTAAGGTGTTCAATTTTTTAATTCCAGTATTGTGTGAGTTCATATTCCTTTGTGTGAATGCAGGGGAGATATGGAATGGGTGCCTTATCAAGAAACTACTGTCTCTGTTAGAAAATTCTGGGAGAGTATAATACATCTAACATCACATCTGAGGTAAAAGTTAGCCAGATTTCACATGTACAGATCCTACCAGTCATTGACTGGAAATGGCTTCCAAAGAGTACTAACTCCTAAGGACTTCTCATCTGACTCCTGCACAATATATATGGATTATGATGAGTTAAAGCCATACACTAGAATGGGTCATGTCAAGGTTAAGGTAAGATACTGAAAATGTCTTCTACAGTTTGAATTTAGCTCTCATTTCTTTTAACGTAAAATCATTGAGTATTAATTATGTACTCTTTTCTTAAGAACATGATCACCTCAAATTACCATCTGTTCTGGACCATTTTAGGCTATTGTCTCCCATGTGATATATGTGGTATTTATATGAATTTGAACATGTTTGATATATTATAATTGTATATGTATAATATAAAGATTATATGTTATAATTGCATATATGTATATGTACATTATATCTATTCTATGTATTGATTATATCTATATATTATAATTGTGTATAGGGGATGGACCCATTTCATAGTTCCTGAGCTATCCATTGATATTTCTATCTTGAATATTAACTATTACTGCCTAATAAAAAGGCCAAAGAGATGCCAAGGAACACAGAGCTTAACTCTTCAGTATGTTTAAACATCCTACAACTCAGCTGGATTTCCATCGAAGATATACAAAAGATACTGAATTAATGAATTTTCAGTACGATACTCAAATTTGAACAAGCCAGCTCTATTAGTTCCTTTTCTCATTGCGGTGACAAAATATCTGATTTAATTTGGCTTGCAGTTTGAAGTTAAGTTCTGTCATGGTGCAGAGTTATGTTGGTCATGTTACTTTCACTGTCAGAAAGCTGAGAGTGAAGGATGCCTGTGCTTAACCGCCTGGCTCCTTTGCATTCAGTGCAGTATCCTAGCCCATAGAATAATACCACAAAGAAGGTAAGTCTTCCTATCTCTGATAACCAAATCTAGATACTCATTCACAGGTGTGCCCAGACGCATAGCTCCTGGGTGATTCCAGACCACATCAAGTTGACAGTATTAATCATTACACCAGTATAGATTGTTGCATGACTTTTCCTGGGGAGTTGTGAACACATCTCTATTCACCCTTTTTAGGGTACCAGCAACACAGCTAGAAAATATTTCCACCAAAGTCTTTTTTGATAAGCCAATGACATTATTAATGGTACTTGAGTACGAATGGGGGTTTACTCATGGAGCATGGGTTACCCACAGGTATCTAGCACCAGAATGCCACACCAACATGGGTGATAACTCATTATAGCTCCATCCCTCAAACTTCCTGAACTGAACTTTCAGTCAGTTCCACAACAGCAGACACAGGAGCAAGGCCTAGTACAGCACGAGAAGATTCCAGCATGTGTCTCACATTCCCTCCCCCCCCGCCGAATGAGCAGTGTGAGTACAGTGGATGTATGGGAAGCAGTATTTTATTTAACCTATGATATTCCAGAAGTTTCCCATGAGTTGCCTTGCTCCTCCTTGTATTACCTCATACTGAATAGTTTTTGTCTCCAGGAAGAAAGGATAGCTATACTACTCGATTTCTTGCTTTCGTGACCATTCACCCTATGTTCCACAGCCTCATGAACCAGGCCTTTTCAAATTCAGGCAGTTCAGATACAGAACTCTGTGAATTTCCATAATTGGTCATTATTAAGGCTCCCATTGAATGCTGAGACCATGAACTTTAATCCCCTTTTCTGTCTTAGAGATGAACTTTAGGGGTACTAGAAGTACTTCTACTTTAGACTCTCCCTTCTCGTTGCCTTTTCCTTCCACTGGTTCCAAACTCCCCCACTCCCTTCAGTAAGAAACAGCAAACTAACACTTTCAACATTCTTTCTCTCCTCTCTGCATTTTCTATCAAATCAGAGGCTAATTCAGATGGTAGCATCTACATTCCACAGGTAAGTTATTTTTGGGTAAAAAGCTGAGTCTCAGTTGCATGTCTTATCAGTCACAACAAAGACCACACAACTGCTGCCACAGTCACATCCAAGAATTATGTTGCAGCATATACTATTTAGGGGGCATCCCCATACTTTATTGATAGACTACACGTAACAGAGAAACATGCCATCCCATCATGCACAGGGAAAGACATCTTCCCTAGCATTCCAATTTAGGTTGCTACACTTTCAAATAGCTTGACCTTTGGTTGTAAGTCTTATCACTCACTGAAGGGAGTATACAACTTATACCACCTCAAGAAAGCATACCATGTCTTTGTGAATTGGCCAGGGTAGCCACATTGAGGCTGTTTACATAATGTTAAATCTCAGGTTGATCAGCCTAAGTTGCATGTCTTATCACCCATTATGTTAGCCAGGTACTTGTTTCTTCCCAACTCATATATGGTTCTGTTGGGACCTGTTTTGTCCAACTGTATTGTGCGACTTTTGGAGAAATGTGTTCAACTGTCTACTCACCATAGGTAAAGCACCAACAACAGACCATTTATTGCAGTTATTTTATCAAGGTATTGTTAAGAGGTGGGTCACACCATAGACTCCCAGGTCAGCCTGCAGTGCTGTTTCCACCCTGCTAGGCTCTCCCACCTGCCATCCCAGCTTCCATCCAGGTACAAATTTCTATATTTCTCCCCTCCCACTGAGCCCAAAAAATTTCCCCAGCTCAGCTGCCTTGCACACTGGGCCTGCTCTATAGGGGCATCCCGGAAAGAGACAGTGCCTGTGGTTCAATACCCTGCTTGGGGAAAGGTAGGCATTCTATCAGTGAACTCCCTGCCCAACAAGGGAACCTGACCCGATACCAGAAGTTCCAAGAGAGAGCATTTGATCGAAGAGATGGGCAGACGCCAAGGCAAGACCTCCTCCAACAATCTGAAAAACAACATGAAAATATCAGATCCCAATGACCCTACAACAGAAGGATTTGAACACTCTAACCCAGATGAAGTGGAAAAAAGTGCCATTATGAAAGCAATAGAGTCCCTTAAACAGGATATGAATAACTCCCTTAAGGAACTGGTCGAGAAGTATAACAAAAAGTTTGAAGAAATGAGTATAGAAATGGATGAGAAATATAACAAAAAGTTTGAAGAAATAAGTAAATCCGTGAGTGATACCCTGAGAAACCAAGAAAAAACAATCAAACAAGTAAAGGAAACAGTCCAAGAATTGAAAACTGAAATGGAGGCAATGAAGAAAACACAAAACGAGAACTGGCTGGATATGGAAAACCTAGGTAAACGATCGGAGACTACAGAATCAAGCATAACCAATAGAATACAAGAGATAGAAGAACGAATCTCAGATTCTGAAGATACCATAGAGAAAATAAATGCTCTGGTCAGAGAAAACGGCAAATCCAACAAATTCTCTTCACAAAACATTCAGGAAATCTGGGACACAATAAAAAAACCAAATCTAAGAATAATAGGGATTGAAGAAGGAGAAGAACTGCAGATCAAAGGCCCAGAAAATATATTCAACAAAATTATAGAAGAAAACTTTCCCAACCTAAAGAACGATATTCCTATGAAGATTCAAGAAGCATACAGAACACCGAATAGATTGGATCAGAAAAAAACATCCCCGCGTCATATAATAATCAAAACACAAAACATAAATATTAAAGAAAAAATTTTAAGAGCTGCAAAGGAAAAAGGTCAAGTAACTTATAAAGGTAAACCTATCAGGCTTACACCGGATTTCTCTATGGAAACCATGAAAGCCAGAAGATCCTGGATAGAGGTACTGCAGAAACTAAGAGACCATGGATGCAAACCCAGACTACTATACCCAGCCAAGCTATTGTTCACTATCAACGGAGAAAACAAAATATTCCAGGATAAAAACAAATTTAAACAATACGTAGCTACTAATCCAGCCTTACAGAGAATATTAGAAGGAAAATCACTACCGAAGGAATCCAACATTCCCAACACGATCTACAATAACTCGAACATCTAGCGACCATTCACAAGCACAAATCAAAGAAGAAAAACACATACACTCTACTACTTAAAAAAAAAAATGACCGGAGTCAACAACCACTGGTCATTAATATCACTTAATATCAATGGACTCAATTCACCTATAAAGAGGCACAGACTTAGAGATTGGATACGAAAACAGGATCCAACATTCTGCTGTTTACAAGAAACACACCTCAACCACAAAGACAGACACCTACTCAGAGTAAAGGGTTGGGAAAAGGTTTTCCAAGCAAATGGACCTAAGAAACAAGCGGGCGTGGCCATTCTAATATCTAACAAAATCGACTTCAAACTAAAATCAATCAGAAGAAATGGAGATGGACATTTCATACTCATAACCGGAACAATTCATCAGGAGGAAGTCTCAATCCTGAATATCTATGCTCCTAATATAAAGGCACCCACATATGTAAAAGAAACTCTTCTAGAACTCAAGGCGGTCATCAAACCACACACACTAATAGTAGGAGACTTCAACACTCCTCTCTCACCAATGGACAGGTCAATCAGACAGAAACCAAACAGAGAATTGAGAGACCTATTGGAGGTATTGAATCAAATGGACTTAACAGACATCTATAGAACACTCCACCCAAATAAAAAAGAATATACCTTTTTCTCTGCAGCTCATGGAACCTTCTCGAAAATTGACCACATACTCGGTAACAAAGCAAACTTCCACAGATACAAAAAAAAATATTAGTAACTACCTGTGTCTTGTCAGATCACCATGGACTAAAATTAGAATTCAACAACAATGCTCCCCCCAGGAAGCCAACAAACTCATGGAAACTGAACAGTCAACTACTAAACCACCCCTGGGTCAAGGAAGAAATAAAGAAAGAAATTAATCTCTTCCTTGAATTTAATGAAAACAAAGACACAACATACTCAAACCTATGGGACACTATGAAAGCAGTGCTAAGAGGAAAGTTCATAGCACTAAGTGGCCAATTAAAGAAAGCGGAGAAAGCACACATTGGAGACTTAACAGCACACTTGAAAGATCTAGAAAAAAAAGAAGCTGATTCACCCAGGAGGTCTAGAAGACTGGAAATAATCAAACTGAGGGCTGAAATCAACAAAATAGAAACAGAGAAAACAATCCAAAGAATCAATGAATCAAAAAGCTGGTTCTTGGAGAAAATCAACAAGATTGACAAACCCCTATCCAAGTTAATCAAACGGCAGAGAGAGAACATGCAAATTAATAAGATCAGAAATGAAAAGGGGGACATAACCACAGACACAGAGGAAATTCAGAGAATCATTAGATCTTACTATGAAAGTTTATATGCCACAAAGTTGGAAAATGTAAAAGAAATGGACATTTTTTTTAGATAAATACCATATACCAAAGTTGAACCAAGAACATGTGAACAATCTAAATAGACCTGTTAGTCGCGAAGAGTTAGAAGCTGTTATCAAAAATCTCCCTACCAAAAAAAGCCCAGGACCAGATGGTTTCAATGCAGAATTCTACCAGAACTTCCAGGAAGAGCTAATACCTATACTCCTTAACGTATTCCACAATATAGAAACAGAAGAGTCACTGCCTAACTCCTTTTATGAAGCTACAGTTACCCTAATACCAAAACCACACAAAGACACAACCAAGAAAGAGAATTACAGGCCAATCTCACTCATGAACATTGACGCGAAAATTCTCAATAAAATACTGGCAAACCGAATCCAAGAGCACATTAGAAAAATTATCCATTATGATCAAGTCGGCTTCATTCCAGAGATGCAGGGCTGGTTCAACATACGCAAATCTATCAATGTAATCCATCATATAAATAAACTGAAAGAAAAAAACCATATGATCATCTCACTAGATGCTGAAAAAGCATTTGACAAAATTCAACACCCATTTATGATAAAGGTGTTGGAGAGACTGGGGATACAAGGATCATACCTAAATATAATAAAAGCAATATACACCAAGCCGACAGCTAACATCAAACTGAATGGAGAGAAACTCCAAGCCTTTCCACTAAAATCAGGAACGCGACAAGGCTGTCCACTCTCTCCATACCTCTTCAATATAGTGCTTGAAGTTCTAGCAATAGCAATAAGACAACATAAGGAGATCAAGGGGATTCGAATTGGAAAGGATGAAGTTAAACTTTCGTTATTTGCTGACGATATGATAGTGTACATAAGCGACCCCAAAAACTCTACCAAAGAACTCCTACAGCTGATAAACACCTTTAGTAACGTGGCAGGATACAAGATCAACTCCAAAAAATCAGTGGCCTTCCTATACACAAAGGATAAAGAAGCAGAGAGGGAAATCAGAGAAGCATCACCTTTCATGATAGCCACAAATAGCATAAAATATCTTGGGGTTACTCTAACCAAGGAAGTGAAAGACCTATTTGACAAAAACTTTAAGTCGTTGAAGAAAGAAATTGAGGAGGATACCAGAAAATGGAAAGACCTCCCCTGCTCTTGGATTGGGAGAATCAACATAGTAAAAATGGCAATTCTACCAAAAGCAATCTATAGATTCAATGCAATCCCCATCAAAATCCCATCAAACTTCTTCACAGACCTTGAGAGAACAATAATCAAGTTTATATGGCAAAACAAAAAACCCAGGATAGCCAAAACACTCTTATACAATAAAGGAACTTCTGGAGGCATTACCATCCCTGACTTCAAACTCTATTATAGAGCTACAGTATTGAAAACAGCTTGGTATTGGCATAAGAACAGAGAAGTCGACATATGGAATCGAATAGAAGACCCAGATATTAACCCACAAACTTATGAACACCTAATTTTCGACAAGGGAGCTAAAGGTATACAATGGAAGAAGGAAAGCATCTTCAACAAATGGTGCTGGCATAATTGGATGTCAACCTGTAAAAAAATGAAAGTAGATCCATATCTATCACCATGCACAAAAATCAAGTCCAAATGGATTAAAGACATCAACATTAATCCGTCCACTTTGAACCTGATAGAAGAGAAAGTGGGAAGTAGTCTACAAGATTTAGGCACAGGAGGCCTCTTCCTAAGTAGGACCCCAGCAGCACAGACAATAAGAGAAACAATGAATAAATGGGATCTACTGAAACTGGGAAGCTTCTGTAAAGCAAAGGACACTGTCAGTAGGACAAAAAGGCTGCCTTCTGACTGGGAGAAGATCTTCACCAACCCCTCATCAGACAAAGGTCTGATCTCCAAAATATACAAAGAACTCAAGAAACTAGGCACTAAAACTCTAATTAACCCAATTAAAAAATGGGGTACTGAACTTAACAGAGAATTCACAACAGATGAACTTCGAATGGCCAGAAGACACTTAAGGTCATGCTCAACCTCCTTAGCGATCAGGGAAATGCAAATCAAAACCACTTTGAGATACCATCTTACACCTGTCAGAATAGCTAAAGTCAAAAACACCAACGATAGCCTATGCTGGAGAGGATGTGGGGTGAGGGGAACACTCATCCATTGTTGGTGGGAATGCAAACTCGTGCAGCCACTGTGGAAATCAGTGTGGCGGTTTCTCAGGAAACTGGGAGTCAACCTCCCTCAGGACCCAGCAATACCACTCTTGGGAATATACCCTAAAGATTCCCTAACATACTACAAAAGCATTTGTTCAACTATGTTCATAGCTGCACTATTTGTAATAGCCAGAACATGGAAACAACCTAGGTGCCCCTCAATAGAAGAATGGTTAAAAAAGGTGTGGAACATATATACATTAGAGTTTTACTCGGCGGTTAAAAACAATGACATCTTGAATTTTGCATGCAAATGGATGGAAATAGAAAACGCTTTATTGAGTGAGGTAAGCCAGACCCAAAAAGAGGAACACGGTATGTATTCACTCATAAGTGGATTCTAACCATAATTAAAGGTCTTTGAGCCTATTACTCGTGATCCTAGAGAAGCTAAATAAGAAGATGAACCTGATGAAGATTATTTAGCTATCCACCAGGAGGTAGGAAATAGACAAGAGTCCCAGGTAACCTCGGGTGCATGGGGGGGTGGGAGGGTCGATGGAGGGGGAGAGGGCTAGAGAGAAGGGAGTAGGGGAGGAACGGGGAAAGCTTGGTGACCGGGGATGGGGGGGAGGGAGGTAGGATGAATATGGGATCAGGGAAGAATATATTTCAACTAAGGGAGCCATTTTAGGGTTTACAGGAGACTTGATTATATATGGGATCCCAGGTCCAAGGAGAAATCCCCCAGATTGCTCTCTGGACAGAGGAGAGGGTGCCTGAATCGGCCGTGGCCCATGACCATACTGATGTATATTTTGCTTATCACCATAGATCCTTTGTCTGGAGAAGGACGGCTATGCAGTCGGAGGCCCACATTGGAGCAACGGATTGAGCCCCCCGAGGTCCGGAGGGGGAGCGGAAGGAGGAGGAACATGAAAGACGAAATCAGTACTGCGAGGGATGCTATCACCCACTGATACAAGGGAACGGATCTGATGAGAATTTACCAGGGCCAGTCGGACTGGGACTGAACGAGGACGTGATCTAGCCAGATTCTCGGAATTTGGCCGGATTCTCTGATTGTGGCTGGCCCGGGGTCTTTCTGAAAAGCCATTGACTATGACACTGGGACCTGTTTCCTCTGCATATGCTGGATTTTGGGGATCCAGTTTGGATCTGTTTTGGAGCGTCTGTTTGGACGCTCGCCTTCCTGGACTTGGAGGGAGGGGGAGGGAGCTGGAGCTTCCCACAGGGCAGGAAACCCTGACTGCCCTGGGGGATGGAGGGGAAGGAGGGGGGGGAGTGGGGGGAGTGGGAGGGTGTTGGGAGGGGGGGCGGAAATGGAAACTTTTATAATTTAATAAAATTTACTAAAAAAAAAAAAAAAAAGAGGTGGGTCACAGAGTGCATGTGAGATGGACAGGTAGCTGCATCACCTCTTATATCATGAATGACGCATCCATGTAAACTTACATATGGCCCTACCAACCATCTCTTTTCTCTCAGACAGTTGTCTATTACTTCAATCATCCTGCAGAAGGGTCTCGTCAATCCTGGAACTTTCCAGACTTTTCTGAACACACTGAGTTTCATTAGTTACCCAAGTCTTACAAGCCACTCTTTCACTTCAGAAGGGAATATTTCAACTTGGAAGAAATAGTTGTACCATAAACTATCCTTTTAAACCAAGAAGCTTAACTATCCAGAGGAAAATACTCAACAGAAAAATTTCAGTACTACATAATTAAAGGAAAATTTACTTAGATAAAAAAATACATGGTGATGTAAAAAGAAATGACCTTGCCCACACAGTGAGTCATTGTCTCTAGTGTTCTTTGAGCATGTGGCTCACCAACACACTGTGTGATGTGTGATATGATATGTCAGAAGTACTTCTGGAAGAAGAGAAACTCTATTGTGAAAGAATGTAGTCTTGATTAAAATTACGTGGAAAATTAATGTTGTAAGAAAGTTGCGGGCAATTTCAGGAACCATACAATTAATTTCAAGTGTAAGTAACAAAAACTATAAAGTGAAAATGAACTTCACAGTATCATGGATTTTCGTCATTTATTCTGAAGCCCCTGCAGATAATTTTGCTGAAATAGCATGGGAAGCAAAATGCACAAAACAGGTTTTCTATTTCCTGCCAGTGTGTAGCTAAGATTACAGAATCTGTCTCAGAGTCTGAGACAGCAGTGAAATTTAAGTCTTTCATTTTTTTTTTTTATCCCGAGAGCACATAAAGATGCCTGCCAGGGCTCTTACTTTCTTCACACTTCCCAAAGAGGAAGACTGCACTCAAGTGCACAAAGTCAAATATTTACGGGGATTTATGGGATGACTGCATGGGCTATAAGTCAGTCAGTGTGACTTTCTCTAAAAGAGACTTCTTGAATGTATCAGTTAATTATTCTGAGACATTTAACTAGATATATCACAAATATTTTACCAATGAAAAACTAGGGCAGCACAAAAATCATGACACAAATATTTTTATGATAATCTTTGTTTGCTTGTTTGTTTTTCGAGACAGGGTTTCTCAGTGCATCTTTGGAGCCTGTCCTAGAACTAGCTCTTGTAGACCAGGCTGATCTTGAACTCACAAAGGTCCACCTGCCTCCAGAGGCGTGTGCCACCACCTTCTGGGTAACTGTTTTATTTTTCATATGCATATATGCATGTCCATCTGTGTGTGGATAAATGCGTGTGAGTGCAGATGTCTGCGGAGCCTAGAAGAGGGTTTGGATTCTCTGGAATTGGAGTTGCATGAGGTTGGAAGGCCGCTCAAATCACACTGGGAATGTCTGTAAGAGCAGCCAGTGCTCATAACCACCGAGCCACTTCTCCAACCCCGAAACAGCTTTTATTTATTAAAATATCCAAGGACCAATGTTGGTGTTGCAAACCTGTAATGCAACTGGTATTTAATAATTTTTACATTTCTCAGGGATTCTGCAACTCAGCAAGGGACTCATTCTCGCATAGTGATTTCCACACATCTTGTGTGTTTTTAAATAATAAAATATCTTTTACTGATTTTTTGAAAGTTTCATACAAGGTATATCCTCATCATATTCAGCCCCCATTTCTTCCAAAACTCCTTCCCGATTCACTGCCTCCACTTCATGTTTTCTCCATCTTGCAGCCGATATCCTGGTCCTCTGGCTCTTAGGACATTTCTGACACCTCTTCCAGGATGCCACACCAGCCTAAAGTGTAGGGGTTTGTGTTGAAAATGTGTCATTTGGGGCTGGGTACCCCACAATCATTTATTTTTTTTTGCATTTTGATTAGTTGTTGCTTTCTGTGATGATCTCCATCTGCTCAAAACGAACTACTGCAATTACCTGTGGCTGTAGGGATGATCACGGAGGCAGTTAGACACCAGCCTGGTTTGAGAAAGAAGCAGAGTGTGTTCTCCTCTAGGTTGGAGGGTCCTGCTAGCCCTAGTAGTTGGCAAAGTTTACAGATCCAGGGATGAATCCCCTTCTACTGACCAGGCCTTACGTCCAATTAGGTAGTTGTCAGTTCCTCTCAGGATATAAATGTCACTATTGAACATTTCAGAGTATCTTTCGGTGGTAGTCATTGTTGTGGTTTGTGGGCATTGCTTCTGGGTAAGATTACCAATTCCTTTTCTCCTCTGGCAGCTTGCGTGGCTCCTTCTGATACAACAAGAGTTAATCCTCAGGGAGAAGGCTTCCAAGTTAGCTCCAGATGAATTCCTTCAAGTCTTGTGTCCTAAGTATATGATAGCTTCAGTAATAGGATATTACCTCATCTTTTCTTGAAGGTACAAAGGATGCTTTTATACCATTTGTTATTTGTGTTAGGAACCTGACACACTTCCTTTAAAATTTTTTGAGGTACTATGCATACCATAATGTGTTCCATGTGTGGTGGTTTGAATAAGAATGCCCCCCATAAGCTCATATATTTTAATGCTTATTCATCAGGGTGGGACGACACTATTTAGAAGCATTAGGAGGGGTGGCTTAGTTGGAGGAAGTGTGTCACTGGAGGTGAGATTTGAGGTTTCAAAAGCCCATGCCAAGCCCAAGTTCTCTCTCTCTCTCTCTCTCTCTCTCTCTCTCTCTCTCTCTCTGTCTCCTATGTCTCACTTGTAGATAAAAATACAGCTTTCAGGTACTGCTCCAGCACTATGCATGCCACCATATTCCCTATCATGATAATAATGTATTAATCTCTGAAATTGTTAACAAGTGCCCAGTTAAATGCTTTCCTTTATAAGAGTTGCCTTGGTCATGGTGTCCTTCACAGCAATAGAACAGTGACTCAGACAACATGCATCAACAAGAATCCTCAAAGCCAGCATTTCTATCTTACTTTACCCTTCAGCAAGCCCTTTATTAGGAAAAATTTGTGAAATAATTTTCTTCAGGTACCCTTTTTATTCCTTGTGATGAGTTCATGCATTAACTTACCATTTTATCTGGTTATTTTCCTAAAATAGAAAAAAAAAATCCCCTCAACAGCTCTATTCACCCTGTATCTGACCACTCACCAGTATCTGGCTTTCCCAGGTACTTTCTATCTCAACTAATGTTATTGTTGTTAGTGGTTTTTTTCTTCAAATTATTCCTATTTAGCCTCCTTTATCTTTGCTCCTTTCTTGCATTCTACATGTTGTGATTCCTCAATTTTTATTGTAAGCTTCTTCTCTTATGGGCTTCCCCTTTCAACTAGAATTATTTTATTACTATCTTTAATGTAAGATGGAATCCTAATTTTATTATTCTAGTCAACCCCCCCCAATTTGGGCACACATATTAGAAAGACTATTTGATGTGACTAGAAACCTTAAAAGCACTTCATATTCAACAAATTCAAACTGAACTCTGATTCTCTTAGTTTTACATTCCTTCTCATAATTAACAGAATCCATGGATGGATGTTTTTCTTATATAAAACCACAACATATTTACCTATAATGTATGCAGTCTTCCTGTGTGTTTTACATTAGTTCTAGATCATTTCAATATGTAAAACAAAGGTCACATAAATCATCAAAAAAAGATGTCATATAAATCATTGGCATACTGCATTGTTTAGGACATAATTGCTAGAAAATGGATGATAAATATTCTTAAGAAATGTTCAGAGAGCCTTCATCCGGCAACTGATGGAAACAGATGCAGAGGCCTACAGCCAAACATTAGGCTGAGTTCAGGGAGTCCTGCTGAAGAGAGGAAGGAATCCTTCCTTCTTTTGGAAGCTAAAGGGGTCAAGGACATCACAAGAAAACCCACAGAAACAATTAACCTGGGCTCATAGGGAGCCTGCATAAGACCAACCTAGACCTCTACATATATATATGACATTTGTGTAGCTTGGCCTACTCATGGGATTCCTAATAGTAAAAGCAGGGGCTGTCCCTCTGAAACAGAGGAGGAGTAGAGAGGAGAGAGGAGGAGGGGATGGAAGGAGAAGAGGGAGGGGAAATTGTGGTAGAGTTATAAAATAAATAAGGCTGATTAATAAAAAGTTCGGCATTTTCAACTCTCAGAGAAATTAAAACTAAAATTACTTTGTGATTTGATCTTACCCAAATCAGACAAATAGTGACAAAAAAAAAAAATCCTGGTGTGGATGTGTTGAAAGAGAAGTACTAAAGACATTCTTGAAAGAGTCTTATGGAAACCTACTGTAGAAGCTTCCTAAAATACATACATACACATATATAAAAAGAGGTTACATGAAAAATATATAAAAACAATGCTCCAACTAGATACTATAGTATAACAAATAAGAAACTTAGTACCAGGAAATGGGTTACCTCTTGAAATTGTTGGGACAGTGAGGTACTATAGACTCCCAAACATTATAGGCTATTTCCATTGCTCCTGGTTACTCTCCAGAATTTGACAGTAAGATCCTACTGTTGAAGATAGCATATACCTGAGTCACAGATTCTGGGAGATCAAGTTTGTTCTCACTGTGAAGTTTCATCTATACTGGCTACCTTTCACAGTTCTGGAAAGTGCTAGGCATGGTACTGGAGGAGAAAAATAATCATCAGTCATATCCTCTGTGAATCCTGAAAACTCCAATAATGAATAGCCAACCTGTCAAGGCATATCCACTGTGTATTAGTGGCACAGACATCATGAGAGTAACCAATCAAATTCAAATTTCTGCCAGGATTTAAGGTCTACTCTACAAAATGAAACCTATACCTGACAGCATTATCAGGACAGGAGCCTGGGACTAGAAAGGCCCTCTGCCAGGCCCCAGTGAAGAGCTGAACACTACTCTTCTGCTAAATGAACATAGTATTAGTGGACTCCTAACAAATTCTTGTTTTATTTACTTATTTTTCTAAAAAAGAAAAGAAACTATCTTTTTTTCCCCATTATACATACCAATCCAAGTTCCCACTCCCTTCCCTCCTCCCATTCCTTCCATATACCCTCCTACCCCACCCCCATCCAATCCTCAGAGAGGGTAAGGCACATTGCTTCGGGGAAGGTCCAAGGCCCTCCCAACTATATCTAGGCAGCAGATGGTGATTAATACAGGGATCCATAGCTGGTTGATTGGCAGAGAATAAGAGATTCTAGATTTTTCAGTCTTGAATGGGACACAGTATCATACTACCTCCTTCCAGCTCAAAGATGAGTGCAGAAGAGAGCCTAGAAGAGCCATAAGAGATGGCTACAAGGAAAGTGTCTTGTAGCACAGCAACTGTGCCAGCTTGTGAAAGACCTGTGTAGCCTCAAGACAGACTCAATCCCAGCATGGAGTGTGGAAGTTGGCACTTCTAGCCAGAAAGATGTTGGTAACTGGTAGTTGTTCAGAAAGAAGGAGTCAGTTTTCTTTGAGTGTATTCCCAAGTGGATCATGTTCCAGAGGAAGGAAGACCATATAGCTGAAAAATTATGGGCAGAACAATTGGACCTGTAACTTAAAAAACAAACAAACAAACAAAAAATATAATGTTGGGTGGATAGGAAACAGGAGGTAGGTTTGTGAGGAGCTGTGGGTGGGGTCAATTTGATCTAAACACTTTATATGAAATTCTTGGTGAATTAATACAAAATTAAAAAGCAATCATAAGTCACACAAAAATTTTGATTGGGTTCCATTCATGAATTAACTTTCATGAATGTTGCAATGTCTTAAAATATTACCTCCCTATTCCAGTCCCATCAGAACTTTATATTTACCTGGGGAACCCCATGCTTTCAGGAATGTTAAGTTGATCAGTACATTTCATTTCCTTTCTACCCAAGTAGGCACTGTTATAGGGACTTTCAAACCTGTGGTATGAACTGAAGGTTTTCCTAAGAGCAGTCATTTGTGCTTCCAGGGTGTTTACATTTCACTTACAGAAAGTTGTGATGTTTTGAAGAGAAATGTGTTGTAAATTAAGAAGTCTAAGATGTATTGGGATATTTTGAACTTTTGACAAGTCTTTATCATTGGCCTCTGCATGTAACATAGCATTTTTACATGACCTCTAGATAAAAACCTAAAATTTGTGTTATACTTGATGTACTTCTGGCCTCTATTAAAGCTAGCAATGACTGAATACTAGAAACATTGGAAATTTTCCTGCCTGGTTGAACATGACTTGTGAATCTTACAAAAGATTTCTGCTCCTTTTTTGAACTTCATCTACTTGATGACTCTGTCTATTACTTTTCGGACTAATAAAGGTGGTGTGCTCTCTTCGTGAATGGGGTCATGTCCTTGGGGAACATTTCCTTGGGAATGTTCTAGTGTTAACCTGTGGCTGTGTTCTAGAGAGAACTTTCTTAATGTTGATTCATAATAAGTCACACTCTTGTTTCAGAATTTTTTATAGATTTATTTATTTTTATTCCGTATACAGTATCTGCCCGCACAGACACCTGCATGCCGGAAGAGGGCACTATATTTCATCATAGATGGTTATGAGCCACCATGTAGTTGCTGGGAATTGAACTCAGGACCTCTTGAAGAACAGTCAGTGTTCTTAACCGCTGAGCCATCTCTCCAGTCTCTTGTTTCAGAATTTTTGCTTTTACACTGAGAGTGGGGATTCTGGAAAAAGGATGAACTTATTTCAGGTTTGGTGCTAAGCTGGAGTCAGAACTTGAGACAGAATGAAGTCATCCCCGAGCTCCTGGATTCAACTTGAGTAGATACTGCTTGAGTATCTGGTAGGTAATCCCTCAAAGTTTTTCTTGGGTTCAAAGCCATCTTGAGCTTTATTACTATTTAGCTAAAGTTATTTGTGTTAATACATCGTAATATTCTTTTCTATTTTCTATGATATGGTGCTCTTGATTTCCTTAATATTTCTTTTGTGATGTTTGCTCTTCTAAGAACAACTTCTTGACCAAGAGTAAAGTTTGCCTTGTCCAGAAACTTCAATTAGTATGGTGGTCACTTTGGGCAGTGGCGCCTTACACACTCCCAGCACTTGCCAGGAAGCGTTAGACGAATCTCTGTGAGTTCGAGGCCAACCTGGTCTACAAGAGCTAATTCCAGGACAGCCTCCAAAGCTACAGAGAAACTCTGTCTTGAAAAACAAATATCAATCAACCAACCAACCAAACAAAAAGAATAGTGGTCTTTCTTTTTCTTTTCTTGTAGCTCTGGCTGACCTTAAGACCACAGTGGTCTCTTTCTTTAAGAACCCAAACTTAATTCTAACAATTTGAGTCTCAGTACAAGATTCTAATTCACCTGAGGGACACGCTCAGTTCCCCTCCTGGGAGGAAAAGTGCTCCATAAGTCATTTTGGTTTTTGTGGTCCTTGGGTGAGTGTACTTCTGACACTCTCCAGGTTAGTAAAACAGCCCAGATTTCAAAGTCTCTGGACAGTACAGGGAGGGGTGGCCAAGGGGATTTACTGCAGTGATAGGGAAAACTCTGTGCACAAATCCTGCGGGAATAGCAAAGCATTCCTTCAGAGTTTGGTCATCCTAGGGGTTGAGACATGTTTGATGTGAAACTTGGGTGCAACAAACTTCCATAAAGAGGTGCTGCACACAGTATTTCCTAGGATAGGGGAAAAACTAAGGCACAGAGCTCTAAAAAAAAGTCAAAGAAAGAAAAGTCAAAGAAAAAGAAAAACATCTCCCTACCCCAGAGGACACCAACTCTTCCGGCCAGCCTAGATCATCTATGTATTTAATACACCCCACCCCCAAGGAGAGATTAAACAATGGGAGGTTTCCAAACTTAGGTTAGATTCCCTGTCTTCCCTCTCTAGGCATGGGATTCTCCCTTTTATCTCTCCCCACCAGCTCCTTCAGAGAACCTGGAAAACCTTGGATCAGGTCTGATGGAAAGGGCAAAGTAGTCTCTTGGTGTGGGTAAGTCTGATTGCCTTAGGTGATGCCAAAGACAGTCTTCCGGTGTGGGTAAGTCTTAGGTGATGCCAAAGATCGTCTTCTGGTGTGGGTAAGTCTTAGGTGATGCCAAAGATCGTCTTCCGGTGTGGGTAAGTCTTAGGTGATGTCATCTACCAACTGCTCCTCTAACATAGTGGAAGTGCCACACAGAGCCATTAAGGCTTTAAATTATGATTGATAATTTTTAACAAGTTGGTTTCCAAAGGTCTGAAATTTCAGCCAACATGGAGAGTCACATGTTCATTTGATCTCTGCCCACAATCTACTTAAGTGGTGTAAAATGGGGTCAAGCAACATCTTGGTTCTGAGAGCTGAGAAGAGGGTAAAACATGAACCAGATAACAATATGAACTCAAATTTCATGAGTTGAGAAAGGAATCCTTTGCTCTGTTCCTTTGTTATTTGGTCCTTCCTGCCTACATCATAGGTACCATGTCCTCCTACGTTGATGCTAACTTAACTAAGCTGTCTTTTTTTTTTTAAAAAAGAAATTGGTAAAATTGATCATATTTTATTTTGTTTTGTTTTGAGACAGGGTTTCATCATATAGACCAGGCTGACCTCCAGCTCACAGAGATTTTTCTGCCTCTTCACTGCTTGTATTGAGGCATGCACCAAGAGGCCTGACTGAAATTATGCACATCTAACCAATACTGTGTTTGTATCCCACAGGAATTGTGGCCTTATGGAGGATGGACTCACTTTACCATGGAGTCTGAGCTCATAAACAGAAAGCAAGTATGTTTTGGCTGATGACATCATTAAGATGCAGGCAACCATATGATTTGACCACTATCTTTGCCGATGACATCATAATGACTCTGAAAGCCATGTTACTTCAGCATTATCTTGGTTAATGCAATTACATGTCACGGATGAAATTGGTGGCATCCATAAACTTTCCGGTGACAGTGAGCCCTCAGGGGCTTTTTTCTTGTATATTGTACTTAGGAAATAACACCGTATCTCCTTGGTGTTTGTTTGCTTTGTTTTATTTAACTTCTACGCCTTGCTTTGCATGATATATTTATTGACTTCTAGAGGGGACTTAAGAGTATTTCCAGCCATAGGCCTCCAACACTCTCCAGGTATTAAAGGAAACTGTCACTGGAAAAAGGCTAGACTTGGAAGGATCATGAAAATTTGATCAGCCTAGTGTCATGCCTCGAGAAGAGGCAGATCCCAAGTGGAATTAAAAGAACAGATTTCCAGGTGGTAGATGAGCTGCTGCTGTTGGACAGCCATGATGTCTGGAGGCAAAGAGATCCAGTTTTCTTGGATGGGAGGCTGCAGATGTAGGCGTGCTCCGTGGTAATGTCTGGAATACCAAAGCCTGAGCTTCTCTAAGATACCTGAGACTCTTTTGCTCCATGCTTGCTGTCCCCTCTAATTTATGCCCCATCACTCCCTGGGAAATATACTTTGGGGACATGCTTTTGTTTTCATTCTTTAGTTGCTGTGACATCAGTAGTTTTTTTTTTTTTTTAAAAAAAAGAACACTCTGATAGTATCTCTAAGGTATTTTAGACATTTTCTGTTTTTGTGTCCTGTAGTCTTTAAACCTGTAGTGATTCTCAACCTGCGGGTCATGACCCCTTTGGGGGGGTCACATGTCAGATATTCTGCTTATCAGATATTTATATTATGATTCATAGCAGTATAAGTATCACAGTTAGGAAGTAACAATGAAATACTTTTATGGTTGGGAGTCACCATAACATAAAGAACCATATTCAAGGGGTGCAGCATTAGGAAGGTTGAGAACCTCTGCTCTAAAGTATGTATACATAATTCATGATTGCATATGATAAATTATACTATGACATTTCTAATCCAGGCAGATTGACTTACAGAAGAAATAGTTTTCAAAAGGGGATTTTACCCTGACTGCTTGCCTCCTATCTAAATTGAAAGAAGTAGTAGGAATCAACAGAGTACACATTTGAACGAAAGGGACAAAGGGTTTATGTTGATCTCCATAGCCTAAGATGCAATTTTATAAAGGGAGGTACCTCTTGTGTATACTGACATTTATCTCATGAGTTAAAGATGTCTGTAGTAAAATCAGCGAATGGGATGCTTACCCAGGGAGAGCTAGAGAAGACCCTCTGTCTAAAGATCTCTATAGTAGCTCCAGCATCAGAGTTTTAACAGATTTCTTAGCCTAATTTTACCGCAGGCTGCAAACATCAATTTGCTGATGGTTTTCTATATGTTTGCTCTCCCTTTGTGACTTCCACATACACTTTCAAGACCAAAGGCAAGGTTATGGGTAGTGACTCTGTGGTCACACAAAAATTGCTTTGTGTTGTTTTGTTTTTTTTGTTTTTTAGAAAAATAAGGTTTAGCTTAATAGTATGTCTCTAGGAAATATGAATTTGTTGGATTAATTTATGTATACAGTTTATATTCAGGTTTTTAAAGTTAAACTGGTGTTATGCAACTCTCTTCTAAGTCAAACAACTGCTCTCTTGCTAAGACCAGCTGTGCCTGCTCAGAAAAGATGACCCCCCCGCTGAGTTTGTGGACTGTTTGTATTCTTTCAGAGAAGGAGAAACTAAGGAGGGTCATTGGGTTCTCACTGTGAGCATCTTGCTTCTCTTCCAGACCTTTGTATGCAGTTGGGCCTTAATCATGTGGCCTTGTAATTTGCCATGGGGAGACAGCTTTTGTAGGCCGAGAAAGATTAGGACAGGGATTTCCACATATGTAGCTATGAAAAAGTCATAGCACATACTGTGTAGAGGCTTCCCAGCTTGGCTGCTTTGGGGGTACCCACACCCCTGTCATTTACTCTTCACCCACACTAAGTGAGTGCACCCAATATGCTCATTGTTTCCCTTGGGTGAACTTTCGTGAGACTGGATATTGGTTTGTCATCAGGACCTTATGAGGAGAGAGGTTGCTTCGTCCTTCTCCATCAGGGAGAAAAATTCCCTAACCGTTGATAAATTTACATGTTAATGTTATTAAGAAAGGTAACCTGTATAGAGAAGGAAATGTTAGAAGTACTTGAATATGTAAATCTTTTAACAAAGAAGGGCTCAGAGAGATGAAGATTAAGGAGGTTGGAGATTTTCCAAATAGAAAAGACTAGAAAGCTTTCACAAGTTAGGAAGTTTGGAGGAAATTGTGTAAGGTACACAGAGGATGAAACTTAGAGATGATGCATATATTAAAGTTTTTAAGGACAAAGACACTAATTACAAGGATTGGCTAGAATATATGTCTAATCAAAGTTGATCTAAAATGTCTGGTTACTGAAATATTATGCAATAGTTTGGCACAAGAGACTGCTTCCTAAATATAACTCCAGTAGCGCAGACACTGACAGAAACAATTAATAAATGGGACCTCCTGAAAATGAAGTTTCTGTAAAGCACAGGACATGGCCAACAAGACAAAATAGCAGCCTACAGAATGGGAAAAGATCTTCATCAACCCCACTTTAGACAGAAGGCTGATCTCTAAAATATACAAAGAACTCTAGAAATTGGTCATCAAATGAAGAAAAAAATTCATTAAAAAATGGGTACAGATCAAAACAGAGAACTCTCAACAGAGGAATCTAAAATGGCTGAAATACACTTAAGAGAATGCTCAACATCCTTAGTCATCAGAGAAATGCAAATCAAAACAACTCTGAGATTCCATCTTATACCTTTAAAAATGGCCAAGATCAAAAACACTGATGACAACTTATGCTGGAGAGGATGTGGGGAAAAGGGAACACTTCTGCATTACTGGTGGGAATGCAAGCTGGGACAGCCCCTTTGGATGTCAGTGTGGTGATTTCTCAGAAAATTAGGAAACAACCTTCCTCAAGACTCAACAATACTAATTTTGGGTGTATATTCAAAGGATGCTCAATTGCACCACAAGGACATGTGCTCAACTATGTTCATAGCAGCATTGTTTGTCATAGCCAGAACCTGGAAACAACCTAAATGCCCCTCGACAGAAGAATGGATAAGGAAAATGTGGTACATTTACACAGTGGAGTACTACACAGCAGAGAAAAAATGACATCTTGAATAGGACTGTGAGTTTGGGCCATAGCCAATGAGAAAAAGATACAGCTAGAGTTAGAATAAAAACAAATGCACTTCCTGCCTCTGCGTATTCTCTCTTCCACGTGATTAAGAGGAAAGTTTGCCTTGTCCAGACACTTAAAAAAATATATTTTGCATATGTCAGCTGGGTTGTGCTGCTGGTCACAAACAGCGATTTATATCTTTTCTTTCTACTTTGAGGATCTCTCTTTATAAAAGATTTGTGTTTAATTTACATGGATGCATGTTTTGCATGGATGTGAATCTGTGTGCTACTTGTGTGTAGTGTCAACAGAAGCCAGAAGAGGTCGTCAGATACTGTGGAACTGAAATTACAGATGGCTGTGACCTGCCATGCAGGAACTGTAAATTGATCCCCTGAATTCATTAACAGCAATCTCAGCGCCATCTTTTCAGCCCTAGATATTTATCTCTTGATTGCTACTGGGCACTCTAATATAGTTAAAACAATTTTCATTTTGAGAATTTTGTTCTTCAAAAGTCATTGCAACAAACGCTAGAGAATCATAATAATGTGTAGGATTTATACTTTTCATCACTGGTGCTAGATGCCACTATCTCTATATAAAGCCTGTGCAGCCTAATTCGGTACACTGTAAGTGCGATCCACATCTGTGGATAAGGAGGAACAGGCACAAAAACCAAGCAAATAGTCCACGCTCATACGGCTACTCACATGGATAAGATTTTCAGCAGGTCTGCTAAGTCCAGAACCACAGTCACACTCACACCCTGGATCAATAGGTGTGCATAAAATTCACTAACCAATTACTCTGAAATATTTGTTGAATTGTATGAATTTCTCAGAATTCTATGAAACCATCAATAGGCAATTTATCAGTGCTAAGCTCCTGGCTTCTCACAAGGTTGACAAGAGAACACTGGGTTCTCTTTTAGGCAAAAAGGCAGGCAGAATGAGGAAATTTCTTCTGATGCTTCTTTTTGCTCTGCCTTCAAGCTTGCCAAATAGATCATGCAACACTCTTTTCATGATTACATACTCATAGTTACGAACACACATCGTTCTGTCCTTCCACCTGCTTCGAAGATCAAACACCAGACACCCAAGTTCACACCTCTGTAATGTGCAGAGAAAGTCAGAAGCTAGTAACTTCGAATAACTGCAGTAATTCAGTTATGTGCTTATGGTTACCAGCATATCCAGATCAGTACTGTTGGGCTTTGCCACTCCGGAAACAGCAGGGGGCATGCTTTCCTTTCTGATCTCTATTTTCACAGTGATGTTGAGTTCTGCTGAGTTCCCTAGCGTTCTTGATCTATCTTTCAGGATATATGATAGTCTGTGTTGGAAATCATTAAATAATTGGGGCTCATAAAGGGTGAAGTATAACCTTAGGTTCACATCGTTGAAATAGTTGAGCAATTTCTTAGGTAAAAGATACTGTTAGAGTTCAAGTAGAAAAACTGAAGTTAGTGGATCTGTTGCTTAATTTACAAAACGCAAGGAAAATATTTGTCTGAAGTGAAGGGATCAAACATTACATGAGTTCCCAGTCAGACGAGTAGAATATTGTCAACTTGAAGTCCATGAAGGCAGCTGGAATGTTTTCTGCAGCTGGTTCTACAATACTGTAATTTCGTTTACACGTTTCTATCAAATAATCCCCAGCATTAGATGCTATTTTTTTTCTCATCTTCTTAGAGGTTTTGCAACCTCAGCATGTGAAAGACCCAGGATTTGTGATGTCTTTGCGCCGTTTGTCCTCACCAGATGTAATCGACCCGTGTCTAATTTGGGAAGATTGTTTGGAGAATATGAAACACATTTTCCCGGATGCAGCCCGCGCATCTGCCAGCCGCGGCTGGGGTCAGCTACCCCGGGTCTAGCTGGGCTGTGGCCTCGCGGAGGTCCGCGACCCTTTCCCACTGTCCCTCAGTGCTCGCGGAAAGCACCCTGGAACACAGCAAGATGGGTTTTTATCACTCTGTACAACCCTGTGACGTCGGAGCCCCCACCCCTTCGCACAGTGTGGAGCAAGTGATAGGAGCCTGACAGTATTTCGAAGTGGAAGCCTAACTGGACCGCCAATTCCCAGGCTCTGCTTGAGTGCTCTCTTGAAAATCGCGGCTAATAGAGGTGTAAGGCTCCAGGCATCTTCTTTTGTACCCTTCCTCCTGATCTTGAGTAGGCAACTAGCACATCACCTCCCCTTCCTCTAGAGAAAAAAACAAAACAAAGCAAAACACTCTCCCAAACAAAACCAACCAAAACAACAAAAACATATTTTCCCACGAAGCAAGTCATAGATATCTTTGTATTTTCCTAACTTAATATCTGAAAGGTAAACATTCTTTTTAAAGTTCATTTTATCGGTGTTCATTTTTGAAATAATAATAGCTAATAATTTCTTCTTACAAAAAAATTGTGACTCTAACACAATTTCCTATTTTATACTTTTTTCTTCTTCTTTAAAAAAAAAACAAACAGCACTTGTAATATTTAAATTTAGATAAACTCCATGCTTTATTTATGAACCTGGAAGAAACTGGACAGTAACTTATAGGCGGCAATCATTCACTTAAAGTATGTTTATGAAGACGGCAGTTTGCTGTTGACATAGTGCCGTAAAGCCTTCTAAAAGTCACAGAGGCCTGGAACTCGGTCTGCGCTGTTGACCATCTGCTGACGGTGCCAGCACCGCGCTGCTCTCGACCGTCCGTTCCTGGCTGTAGCTAGTGTATGACTCCGTCCTGTTTTTCTCCCCAAGTGCCTCCCATGGAAATTCTTGAAAAATAAAGCAACGTTTCAACCCACACTTTAATGAGCGGCCTGGAATCCCGGTCCTGCTAGCTATCTCAGAAGTGACTCACAGAATTGTCTGGCCTGTGCTTTCCTAACATTTTCCATCGGCTGGAAGCTGTGTCTCCATCGTTCACCGCTTGAGAGCTTTTCCCTGCTTGCCAGCTGAGAAACTAGAAATGAATAAGACCTATAGTTTCAAATTTGGATGTGCTCGCTGAGTATTTTTTTTTTTAAATGCAGTGGTGATCTAGCGTCTGGCAGAAGTAATTTTGGAAAAATGAACAGTTGGAATGCAAGTGTACATTACTCATCTAGAGTTTACTTAATGTGAAGCCAGACCCTGCAGCCCGACCTGCCCAGGGTATCTCTGAGGTCTTTTGTGTCCACTGGTTTGTTTGTTACCCTTTGTTTCTCTCCCAGCACCTTTTGGCTACCCAAGGAATCTAGCGACTTAATTTCGAAGTAAAATCAAGTCCTGTCCGATCAGATAGGCTTCATGGAGATTCTCGGGTCACAGTTCCCATGAGAAATATGTGTAACAGAAGCCTGGCCTCAGGCAGCATTCTTGATCGGAAGCAGAGCAGCTTGTGGGGAGGCAGGGAGAGGATGACTCAGGACCTTGGTAGTTCTGCCGTGGTCGTTGTGGTATGCGACCTTCTGAAAATCAGCTATTTCATCTCAACTTCAAGTTTTTACTCCCTAAGGTATTTTCAACTTGGCCTGTGTCGTGAGACTTTTGTGTTGAGCATCGAATGGAAGGATGCAGACAGAAAAAAAAAAGCCCCATAGATGGTACCACTTGTCCCATTGTCTTAGCTTTCTATGGAGGCACAGGCTTGGGAGTCATAATCTGGGTCGGCTGTTTACGGACTCTGTTAGATGCTCACAATCACAGACAGCAGCTGGCAGAGGAATGCAGTATCTCCTAAATAAAACCCTCGGAAGCTTGTGTTATCCAAATATAACTTCTCTCCTTCCTTGAATTTACAAGAACCAACTATGACTTATTAAACAAAAGAGTGGCCATCAGTGATGGATACTCAAATATTAAACAAATAGAATTAAAACGCTTTACTGGTCCTATAACTGATTACTTACTATTCTTAGAAAAAGCTATATATATATTAAGATATTTGTGTAGAGAAAACTGGTAGCATAGAAAATCTCATTAGATACCAGTATCTTTTATAGTTTGGGAATAGTTTTGATATTTTTATCTGAAGTAGACTACTTCTCACTATTTCTTAGACATGTACTGAGCTTCCCTAGAGTTTTTTTTTAAAAAAAGATATTCTACTAACAGAACCATTGTTTCAACATGGCATATTATTTTGAATTATATGACATAATATGAAAATCAAAGATATTAGTTACTGTTTACTAGATTATACTTTTCAGATCTCAATAGCTTAGTAATGGGAACATTTTCTTTTTAAAATAAGTGTTTTTTAAACACAAAGCAAAGAAAACCAGCCTACAAATTACAATCCCAGAGAACTTAGACAACAAAGAGGACCCTAAGAGAGACTTACATAGATCCAATCTACATGGTAAGTAGAAAAAAGACAAGCTCTCCTGAGTAAACTGGGAGCGTGGGGACCTTGGGAGAGGGTTGAAGGAGGGAAGAGGCAGGGAGGGGAGCAGAGAAAAATGTAGAGCTAATCAAAATCAATAAAAATAAATAAATACAAAGTATTCCGGGTCTTTTTAAAAATTTTAATTATGTGTATATGTGTGCCTGTCTGTGTGTGCCTGTCTGTGTCTGTGAGTGTGCACATGAACACTGACATCTATAGAGGCAGGAGGCTGCAAGTTTTTCTGGAGTCTGAATTATGGGCAGCTGTGAGTCTCCTGACATGCGTGCTGGGAACTGAACTTGGGTTCTCTGCAAGCGTCATATGTGTTCATAACCACTGATCCATCTCTTCAGGTTTTAACTCTTTGTATGTGTGTGTGTGTGTGTGTGTGTGTGTGTGTGTTGTGTTGTGTGTGTGGTACATACACCTGAATGTACAGGTATGCATTTACGAGTATACATACAGAGGCTAGAGCAGAATGGTGGGCGTTCTCCGTCGTTCCTTGTGTTACTACCTAGAGACAGAGTCTCCTACCAAAAGTGAAGCTTGCCATTGCAGCTGTAGTGAGCGCTTGGAACCCACTTGCTTCCCCTTCCCCAGTGTGTGATTACAGACGTGCCTAGACATAACTGCCTTTTTCCACGGGGCCTGGGGATTTGAACTCCAGTCTCATGCTTTCAGCATGAGCGTTCTTGGCCACCAAGTCATCTCAGACCCTAAAAGACATTACATCATCGCAGACTAACATCAGAGTCCTGCTCACTGATACTGCTCAGGGACAGACATTGACAGAATGTCTACTGTCCCCTTCAACTTGCAGTTTCACAGCAATAGAGAGGACCGTGGAGTCTCCTATTGTCCTAGGCTTAACGTTCATCACTTGGCCTCACATCTTTTAGACAGAATGAGTCAGATTTCCTACCCTCCTCCCTCCCCACTGAAAGCACCAGAAAGTGAAATTGACCACATCCCTGGAGCAGAAAGGCGTGGAAGCAGATGCGTTTCTTTTAAATAGCTCTAATGACTAAAAGTGAAGACGGAAGTTAGCTGGAGATCGTTATGTTATGTGAAATAAGTCAGTCCTACAAAGATAAGTATATGTTTCCTTTTGCATGAAACAACTCAGAAAAAAAAAAACCCTTGGAATGAAGAAGGTGGATAATTAGGGATGTATTAGGAAAAGTAAAAGGGGGAGAAGAAAGGACAATCAAAGGGGTGAGCATGAAGAAAGCAAATTATGTGTGGAAATGCCATCACCGACCCTTTACGATAATACATTTTAGAAATTAAATGGGGAAACGATTGCTAACATTTTCCTTGAGCGTTATGTGATAAGTCCTGTGTGAAATGACTTCCACATAGTTTCTCATGAAAATCACACAATGAAACCATGAAGCGGGTTAAATGACTACCTCTGTTCTAAAATTGGAAAAACAGACGAGAAATGCTAAGTGATTCATTCGGTGGAACAGATGCAGAGAGGGATAGATTCAGATCTGCCCGACTCTCGAGGTGGCTACTACAGGCTGCAGCCTTCGAAAGTTTGCAGTCTTTGATGTTCACATTTTATGAGAAGGATCCGAAGAGGAGGAGCTCCATATTCCCGTGCTAAGCACCACACACATTTCCTCTTTGATTTAGGGGACGAGGAGCCCAATAGAGACAGTCAGCCTATTGGCCAAGGAAGGAGAGGTGCCTTGCTTTTCAAGCATCTTCCTCCTGTTGTTTCATTGCTTAGACCAAGCAGAATTAGTCTATGTAGCATGCAATTTTCGTATATTTTAAAAATTAATGGTGAATGTGGTTCAGATTAGAGAGAGACTCTAAATTCATGTGGTAGCTTTTGAGGTTTTTAGAGTTAGGCTATATTTTTAAAGTGAACAGGAATGACTAGCAACAGAATTCATTGAGGATAATTTGGAGAGCTTTTTCTACTCTACTTCATTTGTCTGTGTTAAGGCCTTATATTCGAATCCTTGTTACTGTTCTCTTGCTGTGAAGAGACACCATGACCAAGACACCAGAGGGTTATGGTGGCTGATATCATAGAGTATGGTGCTAGACTAATAGCTGAGAGCTTACATCTGATCCACAAGAAAAAAGCAGGGTAAAATTGGTCATTAAGGATATTCATGCAGCAACTATAGCAATTGAGTGAAGGAGAGCTGAGGCTGGAGACAGAGCAAGACTCATACCTCCTCCAAGGCCACACCTCCTAATCCTTCCTAAAGTCCTGCCACGACTCTTTCTGTCCCATCAGCCAGCTCCCAAATAATGACACCAAGATTTCTTATTAATTATGAAAGCTGCGCCTTAGCTTAGGCTTGTCACTCTAGCTCTTATAACTTAAATTTATTTTATTTGATTTTCACTTACATTTATTTTAATCTACATTCTGTCCCATGGCTCATTACCTCATCGCTTCCTACTGCCCACCCTCCTTCCTCTGCATCTGGCTCACTAAGCTGCCTTCTTCCCGGAATGTTCTTCTGTCTAGAAGTCCCGCCTATACCTCCTGCCTAGCTATTGGCTGTTCATTCAGCCTTTTATCACACCGATCACAGCAATGCACCTTCATGCAGTGTACAAATATCTCATAGCACAGTACACCAGCTGGGAACCAAAAATTCAAATCTATGAGCTTATGGGGTCATTCTCACTAAAAC
This sequence comes from Myodes glareolus, assembly GCF_982192425.1. Lineage (NCBI taxonomy): Eukaryota > Metazoa > Chordata > Mammalia > Rodentia > Cricetidae > Myodes > Myodes glareolus. The sequence continues at coordinate 33,887,456 of NC_142052.1, read as the reverse complement.
CACTTCATTGAGCATTGACACGTTTGTCACAATGAATGAACTAAAATAGACTCATCATGCAGAGACAGGTCTGCTTTACTCAGATTCCCCGGCTTTTCCCTCACATTTCTTTTTGTTCCAGGATCTCATTTAAGACAACACATTGCACATAACCAACGTGCCTCCTCTGGCTCCTCTCCGCGGTGACAGAGTTTCCGCACGGTTCCTTATTTTTCTTATAGTTTTGAAGCCTAATCCAGTGTCTTATAAAATGCTGCAGCCAGTTTCTATGACATTTGTCTCACCTTCAGACTGGGATTCTTGGTTCTTGATTCTTGGAGGAAGAGCACACAGATCAAACTAGCCTCACATTTTACTCGTTTGTGCTCATTGTCCTGCCAAATCTCCACCCCCCCCACAATAAGCAAATTTTTGACATTTCATATACACGCACAATGCTTTGGTTTCTATCTCCCCCTCTCTCATCTCCCTCCACCACCTTCCTACGCTAACTGTTCTTTTCCCAGATTAAGGACATTTGATTTTGTTATGTGATCTGTTTTGTTTAATAAGGCACAGCTATATGACTATTAGATTAACACTATCTATTGAAGTCTGATAGGACCAGTAGATGTACAACTGAAGGCAATGTCTTCCCCTTTCCCGGAATCTGTCCACAGGAAATAGCTCAGCATTGAGAAGTGGTGTGTGTGTGTGTGTGTGTGTGTGTGTGTGTGTGTGTGCGTGCGTGTGTGTGGTGAGTATTCCCTTCATTTTCTTATGATCGTTGATGGCTCTATTCTTGTGCAGCCACATGCTGTGGTTGAGAGTTTGAAACGACAATAGTTGTGTTGTTTTACAGATGAATTTCAAAACCCTTCTCTCTATGTTCCAGTTCTTACAATCTTTCTGCTTCCTTTTTCAGTAATGCCCCCTGAGCCTTACAGGAGTTGATATAAATGTCTTGTTCAGGGCTAAACACCAAACTGTCACTAATTCTCAGCCACTTGTGAATCTATAAAGCCTGAATTCATCCTAGCTAGCTGGAAAGAGAGGTTTTTCCTCATGCAAGCTGAGAGTGAAAACTATCTATGGATATAAACATATCTATTTAGATATTGTGTCAATTTGGCTAACCATTAGAATTAAATTGCTCGCCTGCCGTTGGACTTTGCGTAGGTCTTGAAAGTGGCAAACTGATGTGGAGCAGCCTTGTGACCATTAAGTGGCAGACGATGCTGGTAATTTTATACCATTGCTGTGTCTGCACATGGTTGCTAATCTCTAAACCTGGAAGCAAATAACAAACAAAACCCCACACACTTCTGTTCAGATGAGTCACAAGAATTAAATTTTGATACATACGCTATTATTATTATTATTATTATTTTTGAGACAGGATCTCTCTGAATAGCTCTGGTTGTCCTGTAACTCACTCTGTAGCCCAGACTGGCCTGGAACTGTAGCCCAGACTGTCTGTGCCCCACAGGTGCTGGGATTAAAGGCATGCACCACCTCTGTCCCATCTTTCACTTTCTGTAGGCCTCTGTTCAAATCACCTTTCTAGAAAGACCTGCTGTGTACCCCTTTGTTTCCATTATTCTATCTCTTCCTCTTCTTCTCCTACTGAAGATATAGTCTTCTCTCAAACAATACATCCTAACCAAAGTTTCCCCTCCCTCATCTCCTCCCAGTGCCCCTACCTCCTTTTTCCTTTAGATCCACTCTTAATATCAATTACATCATTGTTAACTTTTTATTAATGATTCATTTATAGGAAAAGTCCCAGTAGATAAGAGATTTTGTTCTCTCTCCATTGTTATACACACTCCAGTACATAGTATACACTTAGTAAATATTTGTGGCGTGAATGAAGTTGGTAAATAGTTGAAGTTACTGTTTTTAGTGGTGATATTACTGGTAACCGTTATGATCATGGCATATAATGACCACTTTAAATTTGATATGGTACTGAAGTTATTTCCTGCCTCATGAAACAGTCAGAAAGACAAATTATTGACAAATGCCTTTCCCTCTTTCTTTAGTCACTTTCCAGAGTCTGATTCTTTAGACACTGTCTAATAAATATTCAATAAACTGAAGGGGCTTCTCTCTCCAAATAAGAAGCTCCACTCACTGAAATTTTTCGCAGACAGATCACACAGATGTCATTCTTTCCTAACTATTCATAACCATGGAACATTTTTGGTCAGTGGTTTGATGAATAAATTCTAAGCTTCTTTAACTCCTGCTGTTTATGGGGTTCAATCAATTCGACTTCTAGCTAGTCATCTTGTTCCACCCCTTCTGGTCATATCGTAGTGGTATCAAGAACTGCCCTTCAGGTCTCTCTTTGTAAGATAATACAAAAAAAACACCTAGCCTGACAATGGCATATGGTTTCTATAAACACTAAAAGACAAATATTCAAATGTATTCTAAGTAATGGGAATGTACTATAAAACATACAACTATGGATTTTTAAAAACTCACTTTTCTGTGTGCTCAGAAGAAAAGTAGAGTCTTTTCTCATTAGCTCTGGGATTGGTGGCTGCATTCATTTCTTTTATGTCAGTGTGACGGAAATACCTGGTCGAAGCAACTTCGGGGGGACTTATTGTCACTCACAATTTTAAAGTATTGGACCAACAGTTGGGAAGAAGGAGCAAAACAGCTGGTTGTGGTGGTAGCAGGAACACAAGGTAGCGGCTGTTCATGTCACAGTGGCCAAGGAAGTAGGGAACGTGCTGGACTCAGGGCTGCCCATAACCTCCAAAAATTCATCTACGGTGACCTATTTTCCCCCATCAGACCCCACCTCCCGAGGATGCCAATGCCTCTCAGAACAGAGGACAATGCGAAACATGATCAGGTTTGGGATAATTCAGACTCACACATAGCAGTGTTTAAGGACGTTTGCAGTCTTGTGCTTTTTAAGTGAGGGCTTGCAGGGGGACTCAGTGAATGTCTGCTTGTCTGCTTCTTCCTGACTGAGATTTATATTCCTCCTTTAAAACTGCTCGGATCTTACTCTGTATGGAAAACAATAACCCGCTGGGTGGTGGTGGAGCACGCCTTTAATCCCAGCATTTCGGAGACAGAGGCAGACAGATCTCTGTGAGTTCGAGGCCAGCCTGGTCTATAAGAGCTAGTTCCAGGACAGGCTCCAAAGCTACAGAGAAACCCTGTCTTGAAAAAAGAAAAGAAAACAATAACCCCGCGAGCGTTGGGCTGTTCAGTTTATTCATTATGATAGCACTTCACATTTTTGCTCACATATTAAATATATGTACTCTGCCTTGGAAAATATAGGAATAATTGGACCAACGCTGTTTGGGAGGTGCTCATTTTGGGACTATACTGAGTTAGGAAAACCTTCTGAAGCAAGCAAGCTTTGTGTGAGGCCTCTTGCTTTGTTCTTTTATTTTGTTTGAATTTGCAGTGCTGGGAACATAACAGAGGATCTTTGGATACTAGGTCTATCGAGGAGCTGCAGAATAGCCTGCCACAAATCTTAACAAAGAAACCCTAGTAAAATATACTAGCTACAAAAATACATTTTTGACGTGTGAATTTTATTGGTATTACCTTTTTAAAAGAGTTTTGATATTAGTTTGGAAGTGTTTGTGGCTGGGATGAAATTTTTACAAAAATACCATCATTATTTTGCTATAAACACATAGACTATGTGTTTGTTGGAAACCAACATTTGTGTGCATATAATTCACTTTTACATAAATAATCAAATTCAAAATGGCTGCTTTTCTGGGCATGATATATGTCGACTTTCTAATAAAACAACCCCATCAATAAGTTTCTAACCATTTTTCTTCTCTGTCTTCTAGAAATCTGTTTTTAAACTCTTAACTTAAATCTTAAAATCTTTGATTCTTTTACTTTGGACTCTTCCAGGTAGCTCATCTTCCTACTTTTATCCAGCTCCCCCCCCCATATTGTATGTGGTATGTCTGTTTTGTTTTTGTTGCTGCTGTTCCTTCTTTCTCCTTAAAAACTTTCCATTCTTTTTCGTTTTGAACTTGGATGTTTTAGTGCAAACTTAAAATAGACTTTAAGATTGAAGGTAGGTCTCTGAACTGAAAGATACTCAGATTTCCCAATGTAATATCCATCCAGAACATTGAGCTACATAGGAAGAACATATTAAGCAGACAGAAAAAAATGTTTAAAGTAAGTATTGGCAGAATGGTAGCACAGGGTAATGAAATGTGGCAGAAGCATATGCCTATTCAAAACCCATTTGAGATGTTGGTATGAAAACAACATGATTGTTAAAAATATTCATATGGAACAGATATCCTACTATGGGTGTATTTCCAGAGGAAATGAAATTGTATGTGGAGGACAGACATAGCACTTATGTTTTGTGCAAAGCTAACATAACAACAAAGGTGTAAAGTGAATCTAAGTACCTACCAGCAAATGAATAAAGAAATTGCAATATTTATGTCCATATATATGGAAAACATAATGTTAAGTAAAAATAATCCAGAGAAAAATAATAACGCCATAACCTTACTTTCCATAAGATGAAAGATAAGTGTGGAGGGAGAGGGTAGAGCAGCACAGCCTTGGGTAGTCAGTGGCAAAAAGCAGATGGGGGATGTCCATCAATGAGTACATAATTATAGTTAGATAGGAGAAATATAGAAATATCCATTATAGAAATATGCAGAGACAAAATTGATACATAATTTTATAGGGTTGGTGGGAATAATGGAGAAGATGAGATTAACTAACGATTAAGAAGTTTATGTGAGAGAGATTGCATGCGTGCACATGTTCTTGCACATATGTCTACAAATGCACACATGCAATTCGTTCACACATATGTGCAAGTGCCTGGGCAAGTTAGAGTCATTTCTTATGAACTTTTCAGCATGAGCTTTAAAACAGGATCCCTCACTGGGACCTGTGACTCACCAATTAGGGTAGGGTGACCAGTAAGCTCCAGAGAGTCTCCCATTTTGCTTTCCCAGAACTGGTATTAAAGGCATATGCCACTATGCTCAGGTTTTTTTGTCCTTTTTGTGGAGGGTTCTGGGGATTGAACTCATGTTCTCACTTGCAAGGCAAACACTTCATTGACTAAGTCATTCCTCAAGTTCGCAGTGCTTTTTTTTTTTTGAGAAGAAAAGGTTCTGAAATTATGAACAAACTAAAATCTTTAGTGTCTGTACTAACAGAAGAAGCAACTGAAGTCATTCGCTATCACCTGTCAGACATTCCTGAGTGAAAACCACACGAGATATCCGACTGTCACTGAGAAATGACCTCAATAATTCACTTTCCAGAACTTAGGGGAAAAAGGGCTTGAACCAAGAGATGTTTAATTTTTTCCTAAATCTAGCTATCATTGTTTGGAAAGATGTAGAGTATCTACTTCACCTTCCACGGAGGAGGACTAATAAGATAGTAAGAAAAATGATCACACTGTGATTTGAAATAAGACAGAAATTATTTCCTGAAACCCTTTTATATTTACCAGTAGAGCTTTTCTTTGGTCCTCATTTACTCTAGAGCAGTGTCTCTCAATCTGTGTGTCATGACCCCTTTGGGGGTTGTCAAATGTCCCTTTCACAGGGGTCACATATCAGATATTCTGCATATCAGGTATTTACATTATGGTTCATAACAGTAGCAAATACAGTTATGAAGTAGCAACGGAGTAATTTTATGACTGGGGGTCACCACAACATGAGGAACAGTATTCAAGGGTCACAGCATTAGGAAGGTTGAGAACTGCTGCTCCAGAGTCTCTGCACTCCTTTTAATCCCTTCAGACCAGGACCAATCTTACTGTGGGACTTCTTATGTGTAAGCAATGTATATTGGGTCAAGTGCATCTTTGGATTTCAGCTGATGCACCATGGAGTTTGGGGTTTATATATTCTCCGAGTTATTTCCCTACATTACATTTTTTTTTCTGATATAACCACTAAGGATGGCCATCATATTTCTCGTTCCTCCAAGAGATTCTGTTTAGCCCACCACCACGGTTAATCACCTCATCTTTCATAGAGGTCATTTGCATTGCCATTATGGATATGTTGCCTAGTCTCCAGAGATTCACTCTCTGACTGGCCACAGACTGTCTATTCTCAAGGTGATGGACAAAGAAAAATCTGACTAACCCTCTAGTTTTGCTTACTCTTAACTGACTTGAAAACCATTGATTTTGGAGCTCAGTCAGAATGGAAACAGGATGTTATTTTACTGGCTTTGTTTGTTACATATTTCCCATGTAAGTGGGTTATAGCAACAGTTGTACATGTTATTTTTTAGGGACTGGCCAGTTTTACATCACCTCGACAGAAGCTGGAATCACCTGAGAGGAGGAAACCTCAATTGAGAAAATCCCTCTGGAAGACTAGCCTGTAGGCAAGCATGTAAGACATTTTCTTAATTAGTGATTGTTTGGAGAGGGTCCAGCTCATTTTGTGTGGTGCCATCCCTGGGCTGATGGTCCTGGGTTCTATAAGAAAACCAGCTGAGCAAGCCATGGGGAGCAACCCAGGAAGCAGGACCCCTCCATGGTATTTACATCAGCTCCTGCCTCCCGGTTCCTGCTCTGTTTTGTGCTCTTGCCTTAGCTTCTCTCAGTGGACTGTGATTTAGGATACAGCAGCCAAATAAATCCTTTCTCACTAGTTGCCTCTTGTTATGGTTTTCATCACAGCAATGGTCACCCTGAGACAGAAGTCTGATGGCCACTTGTGCTAAAACATCAACTCTTCACTTGGTTTTTCAGGTGTTTGATGGGTGACAGGAACGGGACAAAGGCTTGGCATTTCTGTCTTCAGATTGTGCCTGGCCCCTTGTTGTCAGAATTTCTACATCAGACTCTAAGCAGCTCTGCCTGTAGATATCTTGGTCATGCACTGACAACATAGGGCATGTTTTCTCATGCTCTGCCTCTGTGTTCTTTCTACAGCTTTAGTAGCTGGCATACAACACCATCAACCATGTTGCTAGGACCAAGTGCACTGCAAGCAAGAATGTACAGGATACTCAAACCATTTGCAAAAGAAATTCAGCAGTTTCCAGGACAAACTGGCTGCTGATTCGACTTCTAACTATAAAGCATAGAAAAATAAGAATGAGAATAAGAGGAAGAGGAAGAGGAAGAGGGAGAAGGAGGAGGAGGAGGAGGAGGAGGAGGAGGAGGAGGAGGAGGAGGAGAAGAAGAAGAAGAAGAAGAAGAAGAAGAAGAAGAAGAAGAAGAAGAAGAAGAAGAAGAAGAAGAAGAAGAAGAAGAAGAAGAAAGTCTTCAAAACAATGCCCAAGATAACTGTAAAATTACCAACCTTAGCTGACCCCAGCAAACCAGTAAGAAGTTGCCACTCCATTTGGGGAGCCTGGTATTTATGACAATGCTATGTTCTTCATATGCTGTCTCAAATCCTATTGTGGGATAATGCTCTTGTACGCTGTAAAGATTTGTCACTTGTATTTGTTTAATAAAGCACTGGTTGGCCAGTAGTTAGGTAGGAAGTATAAGTGGGTCGACCAGATGACTAAGAGAATTCTGGGAAGAGAAAAGGCAGAGAGTCAGTTACAAGCCAGGCACAGAAAAAGCAAAATGAGAATGCCTCACTGAAAAATGTACCAAGCCATCTAGATAAACATAGACAAGAATTATGGGTTAAATTAAGTTGTAAGAAATAGTTAATAATAAGCCTGAGATAATAGGCCAAAGAGTTTATAAATAATATAAGCCTCTATGTGTTTCTTTGGGACTGAACAGCTGAGGGACCAGGCAGAACAAAAACTTCCATCTACAAAGGCATACGTGCATATTCTTAATATTCGACCAGTTCTTGTCTAACCTTCTCTGTAGTGTCTACTGCTGGCCTGTTAGGAGTGGGCTTTTTATTTTACCAAAGGAAGTTCCATATTTTTTAAGTAGTAACATCTCTGTAGGTGTTCCCATGTTGGAAACCTAAACACCTTCAGATTTTTTCTGTAAGAAAAAGAGTTCCTGACTACCGTAACTAAGGAGCACTGTTCTGTCGGGGCTTACAGGTGACACTGTGGCTGCAAAGGATCTTGTTTGTGAAACCCATCTTCCCAAGCCATGGCCTAAGCACCCCTTCTCTCTGTAATTCTTGTTAGGAGTGATGGCCAAGTAGGTCTTTGTAATACCTGGGATGCTTTGCTCTTTGGGAACATAAAGAGAGCTAAGGATGTTTGATGTTGACTTGAACTCACAGGTAATAATGAATCTAGCCCTTATGTTTTCAGCCTGGTTTTAGTTAATAAAGCCAGCCCTTTTTGTTTGTTTGATTTGTGTTAATTCTGTGATATAAAAAATAAATTACATATAGATAAAATGTTATAATATATAATATTATATAGTTTATAATATATAGTCTTTATATAGTAAAAGTATCTATGATTAGTAGGATTCTTATTTTAGTTTCTCAGCTAGGAGATATTATTACTTTTAATATATACTATTTTTATACATTGTTAATATAGATCACTCATTAAGTTATGTATTTTATATTTTTTATTTGATCTTACCTCAGTCCATTTTTTTTTAAAAAATATCATTCTATTAAACATAAAGCAGAATTAATTAGTTGATTGACTTTGGGGAGTTTCACAGATTGTACTTTCATAGACCATGACAAAAATCAAGTTGACTCAGGGACTGTGAGTTTTCTACACTAGAAATGTAAGAAAAAAGTTATTAATAAGTTAAGAAAATAATTTTAGTTATTATGAAGAAAATAGTTAGTTGTATTATAAAGTGTATTTGGATATATTACTATAAAGCACATTCAAGTAGTAGATGCCATAAAAAAGAGAAGGTGAAAGCTCTGCCAACCATTAGAGTGTGAGTAATGACTAGTTCTACGTGAACAGCAACATATATTTTATTCCAATTTTTGGAAACAGTATAGAAATGCATCAACTTCTACTCAAAACACCTTTTTAAGTAGTTTCCTAAAGTGGTAGCGCTTTAAGGCGGTCACATTTTTGCCATATAAATCATCAGTGAGCAACTCTTATGGAAATCTTACGTGTGGCAATCAGACAGCAACTGTGAGCAATGTGGCAAATGCATAGTTTGAAGCTGCAGCCCACGTTTTGAAGTCTTTGGGAACCTTGACGTCATTCTCTAAGTCAGAAGGCAAGAGCCTCAGATTTCCCCATTTCCAAAACCACATAGGAGGTAATTTACTGTAAGTGAGCAGGGGGGTTCAGACTACTCACCAGATGTGTGACAGCAACAGCACACTGTGGTTGGTCCACATGCTAAGTCACAGCCCCACTGGAGACGCCCAGCTCTGGTCCCACAATCCCAACTATCTAATTATGCTCAAAAGCATTTAAGAGTTGATTTCAACTGAGATAAGTATTCATGACTATAAGCAGGGACAGGTCATCAGTTTTTTTTTTAAAGCAGCTTTCTTGAGTAATTAATGTGAAAAAATATGTCCTTTTTGGACAAAGAAATGATTATTAGTTGAACTAAGCAAAACTTCTGATGTTCATCTAGTTTTGATTTAAAATGCTCATCCTAACACAGGCAAATGTCAGCTGCTCAATCACACTAGCTGATTGTATATAATCCAAAAACGGCATTGCTTATTTAGAAACAACATTGTTTTCTCGCTTTTGTGGTTGTTTTCCGTAATTTGATTAGTGGGTTTTGGGTTTGTTTGTTTGTTTTGTTCTTCTTTTATTACATCCCACCATATAAACAAATTGTGACCCCCACCATGTACTGGAATTAAAGGCATGTGCTACAACTGCCCATCTTAGTTTATTTTGAGAATATCATATAATTACATTATTTTCTCCTTCTTTTTCTTCTTTCCCACATAACCCTTCCCAATCTCCCTTAAATTCATTAAATATTTTTTCACTAGTTGATACTACATCTATGCATATATACATATACATATCCCCCTAAATATAATCTGTCCAATCTGCATAATGTGATCTACTTGTATGTTTTCAGGACTAAGTCTTTGGCGCTGGACAACCAACTGGTGCACTTTTCCCTGGGGAAGACTTTTCCCTACTCCCAGCTTTCCTCATTTGCCTATAGCTCTTTGTGAAAGGCCCATATGGGCCTTTTCCTGTTCCCTTTGGCATGCCCACTGGTGTCACCCTTGTTCTTCTCATGTTTGGACAGTCATGTTGGTGAGACTTTATCAGTGTAGCTTCTGATATTACTAGAAACAAAACATCTCTGCAAAGTCCCTGATCCTTTGGCTCTTGCAGTCTTTCTGCCCTCTCCTCTGCAATGTTTCTAAGCCATATATGTGAGAGTGCTTTATAGCCGTGTCCATTGGAACGGGGCCCCACAACTTTTAGTTTTGATCAGTCTGTAATGGTCTCCAGCTGCTGCAAAGTGAAAATTTCAGACCTAAAGCTTATGTAATAACAATTAGTGAAAAGAGACACCATGAATTTGAAACTGAGTGTAGAGGAGTAAATGGTAGGTTTGGAAGGGAGGAAAGGGAAAGGAGAAATGTAATCAAAATTTCAAAAGTAAAACAAAATAACCCTTCTGCCATCTCATCCATCCCATTCCCTCAAGTTCTCCTCTCCCTCCCCCTTATCCCCTCCTCTTACTCTTCTTCCCTCCCTTCTCCCTGCCTCCCAACCTCCAGGCTCCCAATTTTCTCAGGAGATCTTGTCTATTTCTTCTTCCCAGGGGATCTATGTATACTTGGCTTAAGGTTCTCCTTGTTACCTAGCTTCTCTGGGGTCATGAATTATAGGGTTGTTATCTTTGCTTTACAATTAGTGTAAGACAGAGACAGAGAGCAAGGAAAGAAAAATCTTGATTGAGGGGGCCATTATGGGGCTAGCAAGAAACCTGGCCCTAGAGAATTTCCCAGGAATCCACAAAGAGGACCCCAGCTAAGACC